>NW_027617967.1:0-90124 GCF_964187855.1 Myxine glutinosa | reverse complement strand
GTTTTATCCACACTAATACAAGTGCAAAAGTGGTTTCCTGCAACAACACAAGTGCGAAAAGTGGTTTTTCAACACTAACACAAGTGCGAAAAGTGGTTTTTCAACACTAACACAAGTGCGAAAAGTGTTTTTTCCACACTAATACAAGTGCAAAAGTGGTTTCCTGCACCAACACAAGTGCGAAAAGTGGTTTTTCAAAACTAACACAAGTGCGAAAAGTGGTTTTTCAACACTATCACAAGTGCAAAAAGTGTTTTTTCCACACTAATACAAGTGCAAAAGTGGTTTCCTGCACCAACACAAGTGCGAAAAGTGGTTTTTCAACACTAACACAAGTGCGAAAAGTGGTTTTTCAACACTAACACAGGTGCGAAAAGTGGTTTTTCCACACTAATACAAGTGCAAAAGTGGTTTCCTGAACCAACACAAGTGCGAAAAGTGGTTTTTCGAACACTAACACAAGTGCGAAAAGTGGTTTTTCAACACTATCACAAGTGCAAAAAGTGGTTTTTCCACACTAATACAAGTGCAAAAGTCGTTTCCTGCACCAACACAAGTGGGAAAAGTGGTTTTTCAACACTAACACAAGTGCAAAAAGTGTTTTTTCAACACTATCACAAGTGCAAAAAGTGTTTTTTCCACACTAATACAAGTGCAAAAGTTGTTTCCTGCACCAACACAGTGCGAAAAGTGGTTTTTCAACACTAACACAAGTGCGAAAAGTGGTTTTTCAACAATATCACAAGTGCAAAAAGTGTTTTTTCCACACTAATACAAGTGCAAAAGTGGTTTCCTGCACCAACACAAGTGCGAAAAGTGGTTTTTTCAACACTAACACAAGTGCGAAAAGTGGTTTTTCAACACTAACACAAGTGCGAAAAGTGGTTTTTCCACACTAATACAAGTGCAAAAGTGGTTTCCTAAACCAACACAAGTGCGAAAAGTGGTTTTTCAACACTAACACAAGTGCGAAAAGTGGTTTTTCAACACTATCACAAGTGCAAAAAGTGGTTTTTCCACACTAATACAAGTGCAAAAGTCGTTTCCTGCACCAACACAAGTGCGAAACGTGGTTTTTCAACACTAACACAAGTGCAAAAAAGTGTTTTTTCAACACTATCACAAGTGCAAAAAGTGTTTTTTTCCACACTAATACAAGTGCAAAAGTGGTTTCCTGCACCAACACAAGTGCGAAAAGTGGTTTTTCAACACTAACACAAGTGCGAAAAGTGGTTTTTCAACACTAACACAAGTGCGAAAAGTGGTTTTTCCACACTAATACAAGTGCAAAAGTGGTTTCCTGGACCAACACAAGTGCGAAAAGTGGTTTTTCAACACTAACACAAGTGCGAAAAGTGGTTTTTCAACACGATCACAAGTGCAAAGAGTGTTTTTTCCACACTAATACAAGTGCAAAAGTGGTTTCCTGCACCAACACATGTGCGAAAAGTGGTTTTTCAACACTAACACAAGTGTGAAAAGTGGTTTTTAAACAATAACACAAGTGCAAAAAGTGTTTTTTCCACACTAATACAAGTGCAAAAGTGGTTTCCTGCACCAACACAAGTGCGAAACGTGGTTTTTCAACACTAACACAAGTGCGAAAAGTGGTTTTTCAACACTAACACAAGTGCGAAAAGTGGTTTTTCCACACTAATACAAGCGCAAAAGTGGTTTCCTGCACCAACACAAGTGCGAAAAGTGGTTTTTCAAAACTAACACAAGTGCGAAAAGTGGTTTTTCAACACTATCACAAGTGCAAAAAGTGTTTTTTCCACACTAATACAAGTGCAAAAGTGGTTTCCTGCACCAACACAAGTGCGAAAAGTGGTTTTTCAACACTAACACAAGTGCGAAAAGTGGTTTTTCAACACTAACACCAGTGCGAAAAGTGGTTTTTTCAAAACTAACACAAGTGCGAAAAGTGGTTTTTCAACACTATCACAAGTGCAAAAAGTGTTTTTTCCACACTAATACAAGTGCAAAAGTGGTTTCCTGCACCAACACAAGTGCGAAAAAGTGGTTTTTCAACACTAACACAAGTGCGAAAAGTGGTTTTTCAACACTAACACAAGTGCGAAAAGTGGTTTTTCCACACTAATACAAGTGCAAAAGTGGTTTCCTGGACCAACACAAGTGCGAAAAGTGGTTTTTCAACACTAACACAAGTGCGAAAAGTGGTTTTTCAACACGATCACAAGTGCAAAGAGTGTTTTTTCCACACTAATACAAGTGCAAAAGTGGTTTCCTGCACCAACACATGTGCGAAAAGTGGTTTTTCAACACTAACACAAGTGCGAAAAGTGGTTTTTCAACACTAACACAAGTGCGAAAAGTGTTTTTTCCACACTAATACAAGCGCAAAAGTGGTTTCCTGCACCAACACAAGTGCGAAAAGTGGTTTTTCAAAACTAACACAAGTGCGAAAAGTGGTTTTTCAACACTATCACAAGTGCAAAAAGTGTTTTTTCCACACTAATACAAGTGCAAAAGTGGTTTCCTGCACCAACACAAGTGCGAAAAGTGGTTTTTCAACACTAACACAAGTGCGAAAAGTGGTTTTTCAACACTAACACCAGTGCGAAAAGTGGTTTTTCAACACTAACACAAGTGCGAAAAGTGGTTTTTCCACACTAATACAAGTGCAAAAGTGGTTTCCTGCACCAACACAAGTGCGAAAAGTGGTTTTTCAACACGAACACAAGTGCGAAAAGTGGTTTTTTCCACACTAATACAAGTGCAAAAGTGGTTTCCTGCACCAACACAAGTGCGAAATGTGGTTTTTCAACACTAACACAAGTGCGGAAAGTGGTTTTTCAACACTATCACAAGTGCAAAAAGTGTTTTTCCACACTAATACAAGTGCAAAAGTGGTTTCCTGCACCAACACAAGTGCGAAAAGTGGTTTTTCAACACTAACACATGTGCGAAAAGTGGTTTTTCAACACTATCACAAGTGCAAAAAGTGTTTTTTCCACACTAATACAAGTGCAAAAGTGGTTTCCTGCACCATCACACGTGCGAAAAGTGGTTTTTCAACACTAACACAAGTGCGAAAAGTGGTTTTTCAACACTAACACAAGTGCGAAAAGTGGTTTTTCAACACTAACACAAGTGCGAAAAGTGGTTTTTCCACACTAATACAAGTGCAAAAGTGGTTTCCTGCACCAACACAAGTGCGAAAAGTGGTTTTTCAAAACTAACACAAGTGCGAAAAGTGGTTTTTCAACACTATCACAAGTGCAAAAAGTGTTTTTTCCACACTAATACAAGTGCAAAAGTGGTTTCCTGCACCAACACAAGTGCGAAAAGTGGTTTTTCAACACTAATACAAGTGCGAAAAGTGGTTTTTCAACAATAACACAGGTGCGAAAAGTGGTTTTTCCACACTAATACAAGTGCAAAAGTGGTTTCCTGAACCAACACAAGTACGAAAAGTGGTTTTTCAACACTAACACAAGTGCAAAAAGTGGTTTTTCAACACTATCACAAGTGCAAAAAGTGTTTTTTCCACACTAATACAAGTGCAAAAGTGGTTTCCTGCACCAACACAAGTGCAAAAAGTGGTTTTTCAACACTAACACAAGTGCGAAAAGTGTTTTTTCCACACTAATACAAGTGCAAAAGTGGTTTCCTGCACCAACACAAGTGCGAAAACTGGTTTTTCAACACTAACACAAGTGCGAAAAGTGGTTTTTCAACACTAACACAAGAGCGAAAAGTGGTTTTTCAACACTAACACAAGTGCGAAAAGTGGTTTTCCACACTAATACAAGTGCAAAAGTGGTTTCCTGCACCATCACACGTGCGAAAAGTGGTTTTTCAACACTAACACAAGTGCGAAAAGTGGTTTTTCAACACTAACACAAGTGCGAAAAGTGGTTTTTCAACACTAACACAAGTGCGAAAAGTGGTTTTTCCACACTAATACAAGTGCAAAAGTGGTTTCCTGCACCAACACAAGTGCGAAAAGTGGTTTTTCAAAACTAACACAAGTGCGAAAAGTGGTTTTTCAACACTATCACAAGTGCAAAAAGTGTTTTATCCACACTAATACAAGTGCAAAAGTGGTTTCCTGCAACAACACAAGTGCGAAAAGTGGTTTTTCAACACTAACACAAGTGCGAAAAGTGGTTTTTCAACACTAACACAAGTGCGAAAAGTGTTTTTTCCACACTAATACAAGTGCAAAAGTGGTTTCCTGCACCAACACAAGTGCGAAAAGTGGTTTTTCAAAACTAACACAAGTGCGAAAAGTGGTTTTTCAACACTATCACAAGTGCAAAAAGTGTTTTTTCCACACTAATACAAGTGCAAAAGTGGTTTCCTGCACCAACACAAGTGCGAAAAGTGGTTTTTCAACACTAACACAAGTGCGAAAAGTGGTTTTTCAACACTAACACAGGTGCGAAAAGTGGTTTTTCCACACTAATACAAGTGCAAAAGTGGTTTCCTGAACCAACACAAGTGCGAAAAGTGGTTTTTCAACACTAACACAAGTGCGAAAAGTGGTTTTTCAACACTATCACAAGTGCAAAAAGTGGTTTTTCCACACTAATACAAGTGCAAAAGTCGTTTCCTGCACCAACACAAGTGGGAAAAGTGGTTTTTCAACACTAACACAAGTGCAAAAAGTGTTTTTTCAACACTATCACAAGTGCAAAAAGTGTTTTTTCCACACTAATACAAGTGCAAAAGTTGTTTCCTGCACCAACACAAGTGCGAAAAGTGGTTTTTCAACACTAACACAAGTGCGAAAAGTGGTTTTTCAACAATATCACAAGTGCAAAAAGTGTTTTTTCCACACTAATACAAGTGCAAAAGTGGTTTCCTGCACCAACACAAGTGCGAAAAGTGGTTTTTCAACACTAACACAAGTGCGAAAAGTGGTTTTTCAACACTAACACAAGTGCGAAAAGTGGTTTTTCCACACTAATACAAGTGCAAAAGTGGTTTCCTAAACCAACACAAGTGCGAAAAGTGGTTTTTCAACACTAACACAAGTGCGAAAAGTGGTTTTTCAACACTATCACAAGTGCAAAAAGTGGTTTTTCCACACTAATACAAGTGCAAAAGTCGTTTCCTGCACCAACACAAGTGCGAAACGTGGTTTTTCAACACTAACACAAGTGCAAAAAGTGTTTTTTCAACACTATCACAAGTGCAAAAAGTGTTTTTTCCACACTAATACAAGTGCAAAAGTGGTTTCCTGCACCAACACAAGTGCGAAAAGTGGTTTTTCAACACTAACACAAGTGCGAAAAGTGGTTTTTCAACACTAACACAAGTGCGAAAAGTGGTTTTTCCACACTAATACAAGTGCAAAAGTGGTTTCCTGGACCAACACAAGTGCGAAAAGTGGTTTTTCAACACTAACACAAGTGCGAAAAGTGGTTTTTCAACACGATCACAAGTGCAAAGAGTGTTTTTTCCACACTAATACAAGTGCAAAAGTGGTTTCCTGCACCAACACATGTGCGAAAAGTGGTTTTTCAACACTAACACAAGTGCGAAAAGTGGTTTTTAAACACTAACACAAGTGCAAAAAGTGTTTTTTCCACACTAATACAAGTGCAAAAGTGGTTTCCTGCACCAACACAAGTGCGAAACGTGGTTTTTCAACACTAACACAAGTGCGAAAAGTGGTTTTTCAACACTAACACAAGTGCGAAAAGTGGTTTTTCCACACTAATACAAGCGCAAAAGTGGTTTCCTGCACCAACACAAGTGCGAAAAGTGGTTTTTCAAAACTAACACAAGTGCGAAAAGTGGTTTTTCAACACTATCACAAGTGCAAAAAGTGTTTTTTCCACACTAATACAAGTGCAAAAGTGGTTTCCTGCACCAACACAAGTGCGAAAAGTGGTTTTTCAACACTAACACAAGTGCGAAAAGTGGTTTTTCAACACTAACACCAGTGCGAAAAGTGGTTTTTCAACACTAACACAAGTGCGAAAAGTGGTTTTTCCACACTAATACAAGTGCAAAAGTGGTTTCCTGCACCAACACAAGTGCGAAAAGTGGTTTTTCAACACGAACACAAGTGCGAAAAGTGGTTTTTCCACACTAATACAAGTGCAAAAGTGGTTTCCTGCACCAACACAAGTGCGAAATGTGGTTTTTCAACACTAACACAAGTGCGAAAAGTGGTTTTTCAACACTATCACAAGTGCAAAAAGTGTTTTTTCCACACTAATACAAGTGCAAAAGTGGTTTCCTGCACCAACACAAGTGCGAAAAGTGGTTTTTCAACACTAACACATGTGCGAAAAGTGGTTTTTCAACACTATCACAAGTGCAAAAAGTGTTTTTTCCACACTAATACAAGTGCAAAAGTGGTTTCCTGCACCATCACACATGCGAAAAGTGGTTTTTCAACACTAACACAAGTGCGAAAAGTGTTTTTTCAACACTATCACAAGTGCAAAAAGTGGTTTTTCCACACTAATACAAGTGCAAAAGTCGTTTCCTGCACCAACACAAGTGGGAAAAGTGGTTTTTCAACACTAACACAAGTGCAAAAAGTGTTTTTTCAACACTATCACAAGTGCAAAAAGTGTTTTTTCCACACTAATACAAGTGCAAAAGTGGTTTCCTGCACCAACACAAGTGCGAAAAGTGGTTTTTCAACACTAACACAAGTGCGAAAAGTGGTTTTTCAACACTAACACAAGTGCGAAAAGTGGTTTTACCACACTAATACAAGTGCAAAAGTGGTTTCCTGCACCAACACAAGTGCGAAAAGTGGTTTTTCAACACTAACACAAGTGCGAAAAGTGGTTTTTCAACACGATCACAAGTGCAAAGAGTGTTTTTTCCACACTAATACAAGTGCAAAAGTGGTTTCCTGCACCAACACATGTGCGAAAAGTGGTTTTTCAACACTAACACAAGTGCGAAAAGTGGTTTTTAAACACTAACTCAAGTGCAAAAAGTGTTTTTTCCACACTAATACAAGTGCAAAAGTGGTTTCCTGCACCAACACAAGTGCGAAACGTGGTTTTTCAACACTAACACAAGTGGGAAAAGTGGTTTTTCAACACTAACACAAGTGCGAAAAGTGGTTTGTCCACACTAATACAAGCGCAAAAGTGGTTTCCTGCACCTACACAAGTGCGAAAAGTGGTTTTTCAAAACTAACACAAGTGCGAAAAGTGGTTTTTCAACACTATCACAAGTGCAAAAAGTGTTTTTTCCACACTAATACAAGTGCAAAAGTGGTTTCCTGCACCAACACAAAAGTGGTTTCCTGCAACAAAAGTCACTCAAGCTTTTGGGTCTCACTATCTGCCATGATCTTTCTTGGGAAAACCACATTTCCAAGCTGGCCTCCAAAGCCAGTCGCCGACTGGGCATCCTCCGTCGTGCGAAGTCCTTCCTCGGCACACCTGAGCTCCTCACCACATACAAGGCTTTCATCCGCAGCTCTATGGAATACTGTTCTCCCCTATGGGCTGGTGCTCCTGCCTCACACCTGGCTCGGCTTCACGCTGTTGAATCCAAAGCTTTCAAAATCATTGGAATCTCCTGCGATGAAGCTATCTCTGAGGGCCTTTCACTCACTCACCGCAGGCAGGTAGGTGGTCTTTCTGTCTTCTACCGACTCCTCTCCGGCCTTGCTCCCTCAGCTCTCTCTGTGCTCTGTCCCCCAAATATTCCTACAGGTCGCACAAGATCTGCCAGCAACCCTCTGATGGTTAAACTGCCGAAATCTCGGCTCTCTGCTCACCTTCACTCTTTCATTCCTCTTTTCTCCCGCCTGTGGAACAAACTCCCACACTCCCTTCAATCCCTCTCCTCCCTCCAGGTCTTTAAAACAGCTGTTCACCACCATCTCTTATCTTCCCCCATCCATAACCTTGATCTTTTCTACCCCCACTAATTCACCCCAGATCCACCTTGTTTGAAATTCCAACTTATTTCCTGGAAATCCTGGCAGTGTCCATATGTTTATACCTCTCCCACCCCCCCCCCTTCACATGCCTCCCCCCCTTCACATGCCTCCCCCCCAAAGCCCTCTCCCTCCCACAGATCTCTCGATGTCTCCATGTCTCTCGGTCCCTGCTCTCAAATGTTGTGTTTGTGTCCTTCCCCCTCTCTCCCCATCTTGTCTACCGCTCCCGATGTTATTTGTTTCATGTGTCTGTTTGTCTTTCTGTGTGATTAATGTTCGCTCTTTCACGAGCCTCGATCTTGTATACAAAAAAAAAAAAAAAAAAAAAAAAAAAAAAAACACAAGTGCGAAAAGTGGTTTTTCAACACTAACACAAGTGCGAAAAGTGGTTTTTCAACACTAACACCAGTGCGAAAAGTGGTTTTTCAACACTAACACAAGTGCAAAAAGTGGTTTTTCCACACTAATACAAGTGCAAAAGTGGTTTCCTGCACCAACACAAGTGCGAAAAGTGGTTTTTCAACACAAACACAAGTGCGAAAAGTGGTTTTTCCACTCTAATACAAGTGCAAAAGTGGTTTCCTGCACCAACACAAGTGCGAAATATGGTTTTTCAACACTAACACAAGTGCGAAAAGTGGTTTTTCAACACTATCACAAGTGCAAAAAGTGTTTTTTCCACACTAATACAAGTGCAAAAGTGGTTTCCTGCACCAACACAAGTGCGAAAAGTGGTTTTTCAACACTGACACATGTGCGAAAAGTGGTTTTTCAACACTATCACAAGTGCAAAAAGTGTTTTTTCCACACTAATACAAGTGCAAAAGTGGTTTCCTGCACCATCACAAGTGCGAAAAGTGGTTTTTCAACACTAACACAAGTGCGAAAAGTGGTTTTTCAACACTAACACAAGTGCGAAAAGTGGTTTTTCAACACTAACACAAGTGCGAAAAGTGGTTTTTCCACACTAATACAAGTGCAAAAGTCGTTTCCTGCACCAACACAAGTGGGAAAAGTGGTTTTTCAACACTAACACAAGTGCAAAAAGTGTTTTTTCAACACTATCACAAGTGCAAAAAGTGTTTTTTCCACACTAATACAAGTGCAAAAGTGGTTTCCTGCACCAACACAAGTGCGAAAAGTGGTTTTTCAACACTAACACAAGTGCGAAAAGTGGTTTTTCAACACTAACACAAGTGCGAAAAGTGGTTTTACCACACTAATACAAGTGCAAAAGTGGTTTCCTGCACCAACACAAGTGCGAAAAGTGGTTTTTCAACACTAACACAAGTGCGAAAAGTGGTTTTTCAACACGATCACAAGTGCAAAGAGTGTTTTTTCCACACTAATACAAGTGCAAAAGTGGTTTCCTGCACCAACACATGTGCGAAAAGTGGTTTTTCAACACTAACACAAGTGCGAAAAGTGGTTTTTAAACACTAACTCAAGTGCAAAAAGTGTTTTTTCCACACTAATACAAGTGCAAAAGTGGTTTCCTGCACCAACACAAGTGCGAAACGTGGTTTTTCAACACTAACACAAGTGGGAAAAGTGGTTTTTCAACACTAACACAAGTGCGAAAAGTGGTTTGTCCACACTAATACAAGCGCAAAAGTGGTTTCCTGCACCAACACAAGTGCGAAAAGTGGTTTTTCAAAACTAACACAAGTGCGAAAAGTGGTTTTTCAACACTATCACAAGTGCAAAAAGTGTTTTTTCCACACTAATACAAGTGCAAAAGTGGTTTCCTGCACCAACACAAGTGCGAAAAGTGGTTTTTCAACACTAACACAAGTGCGAAAAGTGGTTTTTCAACACTAACACCAGTGCGAAAAGTGGTTTTTCAACACTAACACAAGTGCGAAAAGTGGTTTTTCCACACTAATACAAGTGCAAAAGTGGTTTCCTGCACCAACACAAGTGCGAAAAGTGGTTTTTCAAAACTAACACAAGTGCGAAAAGTGGTTTTTCAACACTATCACAAGTGCAAAAAGTGATTTTTCCACACTAATACAAGTGCAAAAGTGGTTTCCTGCAACAACACAAGTGCGAAAAGTGGTTTTTCAACACTAACACAAGTGCAAAAAGTGGTTTTTCAACACTAACACAAGTGCGAAAAGTGGTTTTTCCACACTAATACAAGTGCAAAAGTGGTTTCCTGCAACAACACAAGTGCGAAAAGTGGTTTTTCAACACTAACACAAGTGCAAAAAGTGGTTTTTCAACACTAACACAAGTGCGAAAAGTGGTTTTTCCACACTAATACAAGTGCAAAAGTGGTTTCCTGCACCAACACAAGTGCGAAAAGTGGTTTTTCAAAACTAACACAAGTGCGAAAAGTGGTTTTTCAACACTATCACAAGTGCAAAAAGTGTTTTTTCCACACTAATACAAGTGCAAAAGTGGTTTCCTGCACCAACACAAGTGCGAAAAGTGGTTTTTCAACACTAACACAAGTGCGAAAAGTGGTTTTTCAACACTAACACAGGTGCGAAAAGTGGTTTTTCCACACTAATACAAGTGCAAAAGTGGTTTCTTGAACCAACACAAGTGCGAAAAGTGGTTTTTCAACACTAACACAAGTGCGAAAAGTGGTTTTTCAACACTATCACAAGTGCAAAAAGTGGTTTTTCCACACTAATACAAGTGCAAAAGTCGTTTCCTGCACCAACACAAGTGGGAAAAGTGGTTTTTCAACACTAACACAAGTGCAAAAAGTGTTTTTTCAACACTATCACAAGTGCAAAAAGTGTTTTTTCCACACTAATACAAGTGCAAAAGTGGTTTCCTGCACCAACACAAGTGCGAAAAGTGGTTTTTCAACACTAACACAAGTGCGAAAAGTGGTTTTTCAACACTAACATAAGTGCGAAAAGTGGTTTTACCACACTAATACAAGTGCAAAAGTGGTTTCCTGCACCAACACAAGTGCGAAAAGTGGTTTTTCAACACTAACACAAGTGCGAAAAGTGGTTTTTCAACACGATCACAAGTGCAAAGAGTGTTTTTTCCACACTAATACAAGTGCAAAAGTGGTTTCCTGCACCAACACATGTGCGAAAAGTGGTTTTTCAACACTAACACAAGTGCGAAAAGTGGTTTTTAAACACTAACTCAAGTGCAAAAAGTGTTTTTTCCACACTAATACAAGTGCAAAAGTGGTTTCCTGCACCAACACAAGTGCGAAACGTGGTTTTTCAACACTAACACAAGTGGGAAAAGTGGTTTTTCAACACTAACACAAGTGCGAAAAGTGGTTTGTCCACACTAATACAAGCGCAAAAGTGGTTTCCTGCACCAACACAAGTGCGAAAAGTGGTTTTTCAAAACTAACACAAGTGCGAAAAGTGGTTTTTCAACACTATCACAAGTGCAAAAAGTGTTTTTTCCACACTAATACAAGTGCAAAAGTGGTTTCCTGCACCAACACAAGTGCGAAAAGTGGTTTTTCAACACTAACACAAGTGCGAAAAGTGGTTTTTCAACACTAACACCAGTGCGAAAAGTGGTTTTTCAACACTAACACAAGTGCAAAAAGTGGTTTTTCCACACTAATACAAGTGCAAAAGTGGTTTCCTGCACCAACACAAGTGCGAAAAGTGGTTTTTCAACACAAACACAAGTGCGAAAAGTGGTTTTTCCACTCTAATACAAGTGCAAAAGTGGTTTCCTGCACCAACACAAGTGCGAAATATGGTTTTTCAACACTAACACAAGTGCGAAAAGTGGTTTTTCAACACTATCACAAGTGCAAAAAGTGTTTTTTCCACACTAATACAAGTGCAAAAGTGGTTTCCTGCACCAACACAAGTGCGAAAAGTGGTTTTTCAACACTGACACATGTGCGAAAAGTGGTTTTTCAACACTATCACAAGTGCAAAAAGTGTTTTTTCCACACTAATACAAGTGCAAAAGTGGTTTCCTGCACCATCACAAGTGCGAAAAGTGGTTTTTCAACACTAACACAAGTGCGAAAAGTGGTTTTTCAACACTAACACAAGTGCGAAAAGTGGTTTTTCAACACTAACACAAGTGCGAAAAGTGGTTTTTCCACACTAATACAAGTGCAAAAGTCGTTTCCTGCACCAACACAAGTGGGAAAAGTGGTTTTTCAACACTAACACAAGTGCAAAAAGTGTTTTTTCAACACTATCACAAGTGCAAAAAGTGTTTTTTCCACACTAATACAAGTGCAAAAGTGGTTTCCTGCACCAACACAAGTGCGAAAAGTGGTTTTTCAACACTAACACAAGTGCGAAAAGTGGTTTTTCAACACTAACACAAGTGCGAAAAGTGGTTTTACCACACTAATACAAGTGCAAAAGTGGTTTCCTGCACCAACACAAGTGCGAAAAGTGGTTTTTCAACACTAACACAAGTGCGAAAAGTGGTTTTTCAACACGATCACAAGTGCAAAGAGTGTTTTTTCCACACTAATACAAGTGCAAAAGTGGTTTCCTGCACCAACACATGTGCGAAAAGTGGTTTTTCAACACTAACACAAGTGCGAAAAGTGGTTTTTAAACACTAACTCAAGTGCAAAAAGTGTTTTTTCCACACTAATACAAGTGCAAAAGTGGTTTCCTGCACCAACACAAGTGCGAAACGTGGTTTTTCAACACTAACACAAGTGGGAAAAGTGGTTTTTCAACACTAACACAAGTGCGAAAAGTGGTTTGTCCACACTAATACAAGCGCAAAAGTGGTTTCCTGCACCAACACAAGTGCGAAAAGTGGTTTTTCAAAACTAACACAAGTGCGAAAAGTGGTTTTTCAACACTATCACAAGTGCAAAAAGTGTTTTTTCCACACTAATACAAGTGCAAAAGTGGTTTCCTGCACCAACACAAGTGCGAAAAGTGGTTTTTCAACACTAACACAAGTGCGAAAAGTGGTTTTTCAACACTAACACCAGTGCGAAAAGTGGTTTTTCAACACTAACACAAGTGCGAAAAGTGGTTTTTCCACACTAATACAAGTGCAAAAGTGGTTTCCTGCACCAACACAAGTGCGAAAAGTGGTTTTTCAACACAAACACAAGTGCGAAAAGTGGTTTTTCCACTCTAATACAAGTGCAAAAGTGGTTTCCTGCACCAACACAAGTGCGAAATGTGGTTTTTCAACACTAACACAAGTGCGAAAAGTGGTTTTTCAACACTATCACAAGTGCAAAAAGTGTTTTTTCCACACTAATACAAGTGCAAAAGTGGTTTCCTGCACCAACACAAGTGCGAAAAGTGGTTTTTCAACACTGACACATGTGCGAAAAGTGGTTTTTCAACACTATCACAAGTGCAAAAAGTGTTTTTTCCACACTAATACAAGTGCAAAAGTGGTTTCCTGCACCATCACAAGTGCGAAAAGTGGTTTTTCAACACTAACACAAGTGCGAAAAGTGGTTTTTCAACACTAACACAAGTGCGAAAAGTGGTTTTTCAACACTAACACAAGTGCGAAAAGCGGTTTTTCCACACTAATACAAGTGCAAAAGTGGTTTCCTGCACCAACACAAGTGCGAAAAGTGGTTTTTCAAAACTAACACAAGTGCGAAAAGTGGTTTTTCAACACTATCACAAGTGCAAAAAGTGTTTTTTCCACACTAATACAAGTGCAAAAGTGGTTTCCTGCACCAACACAAGTGCGAAAAGTGGTTTTTCAAAACTAACACAAGTGCGAAAAGTGGTTTTTCAACACTATCACAGGTGCAAAAAGTGTTTTTTCCACACTAATACAAGTGCAAAAGTGGTTTCCTGCACCAACACAAGTGCGAAAAGTGGTTTTTCAACACTAACACAAGTGCGAAAAGTGGTTTTTCCACACTAATACAAGTGCAAAAGTGGTTTTCTGCACCAACACAAGTGGGAAAAGTGGTTTTTCAACACTAACACAAGTGCAAAAAGTCTTTTTTCAACACTATCGCAAGTGCAAAAAGTGTTTTTTCCACACTAATACAAGTGCAAAAGTGGTTTCCTGCACCAACACAAGTGCGAAAAGTGGTTTTCCAACACTAACACAAGTGCGAAAAGTGGTTTTTCAACACTATCACAAGTGCAAAAAGTGGTTTTTCCACACTAATACAATTGCAAAAGTGGTTTCCTGCACCAACACAAGTGCGAAAAGTGCTTTTTCAACACTAACACAAGTGCGAAAAGTGGTTTTTCAACACTAACACAAGTGCGAAAAGTGGTTTTTCCACACTAATAAAAGTGCAAAAATGGTTTCCTGCACCAACACAAGTGCGAAAAGTGGTTTTACAACACTAACACAAGCGCGAAAAGTGTATTTTCAACACTAACACAAGTGCGAAAAGTGGTTTTTCCACACTAATACAAGTGCAAAAGTGGTTTCCTGCACCAACACAATTGCGAAAAGTGGTTTTTCAACACTATCACAAGTGCAAAAAGTGTTTTTTCCACACTAATACAAGTGCAAAAGTGGTTTCCTGCACCAACACAAGTGCGAAAAGTGGTTTTTCAACACTAACACAAGTGCGAATAGTGGTTTTTCAACACTATCACAAGTGCAAAAAGTGTTTTTTCCACACTAATACAAGTGCAAAAGTGGTTTCCTGCACCAACACAAGTGCAAAAAGTGGTTTTTCAACACTAACACAAGTGCGAAAAGTGGTTTTTCAACACTATCACAAGTGCAAAAAGTGTTTTTTCCACACTAATACAAGTGCAAAAGTGGTTTCCTGCACAAACACAAGTGCGAAAAGTGGTTTTTCAACACTAACACAAGTGCGAAAAGTGGTTTTTCAACACTATCACAAGTGCGAAAAGTGGTTTTTCCACACTAATACAAGTGCAAAAGTCGTTTCCTGCACCAACACAAGTGCGAAAAGTGGTTTTTCAACACTAACACAAGTGCAAAAAGTGTTTTTTCAACACTATCACAAGTGCAAAAAGTGTTTTTTCCACACTAATACAAGTGCAAAAGTGGTTTCCTGCACCAACACAAGTGCGAAAAGTGGTTTTTCAACACTAACACAAGTGCGAAAAGTGGTTTTTCAACACTAACACAAGTGCGAAAAGTGGTTTTTCCACACTAATACAAGTGCAAAAGTGGTTTCCTGCACCAACACAAGTGCGAAAAGTGGTTTTTCAAAACTAACACAAGTGCGAAAAGTGGTTTTTCAACACTAACACAAGTGTGAAAAGTGGTTTTTCAACACTAACACAAGTGCGAAAAGTGGTTTTTCAACACTATCACAAGTGCAAAAAGTGTTTTTTCCACACTAATACAAGTGCAAAAGTGGTTTCCTGCACCAACACACGTGCGAAAAGTGGTTTTTCAACACTAACACAAGTGCGAAAAGTGGTTTTTCAACACTAACACAAGTGCGAAAAGTGGTTTTTCAACACTAACACAAGTGCGAAAAGTGGTTTTTCAACACTAACACAAGTGTGAAAAGTGGTTTTTCAACACTAACACAAGTGCGAAAAGTGGTTTTTCAACACTATCACAAGTGCAAAAAGTGTTTTTTCCACACTAATACAAGTGCAAAAGTGGTTTCCTGCACCAACACAAGTGCGAAAAGTGGTTTTTCAACACTAACACACGTGCGAAAAGTGGTTTTTCAACACTAACACAAGTGCGAAAAGTGGTTTTTCAACAATATCACAAGTGCAAAAAGTGTTTTTTCCACACTAATACAAGTGCAAAAGTGGTTTCCTGCACCAACACAAGTGCGAAAAGTGGTTTTTCAACACTAACACAAGTGCGAAAAGTGGTTTTTCCACACTAATACAAGTGCAAAAGTGGTTTCCTGAACCAACACAAGTGCGAAAAGTGGTTTTTCAACACTAACACAAGTGCGAAAAGTGGTTTTTCAACACTATCACAAGTGCAAAAAGTGGTTTTTCCACACTAATACAAGTCAAAAGTCGTTTCCTGCACCAACACAAGTGGGAAAAGTGGTTTTTCAACACTAACACAAGTGCAAAAATTGTTTTTTCAACACTATCACAAGTGCAAAAAGTGTTTTTTCCACACTAATACAATTGCAAAAGTGGTTTCCTGCACCAACACAAGTGCGAAAAGTGGTTTTTCAACACTAACACAAGTGTGAAAAGTGGTTTTTCAACACTAACACAAGTGCGAAAAGTGGTTTTTTCCACACTAATACAAGTGCAAAAGTGGTTTCCTGCACCAACACAAGTGGGAAAAGTGGTTTTTCAACACTAACACAAGTGCAAAAAGTGTTTTTTCAACACTATCACAAGTGCAAAAAGTGTTTTTTCCACACTAATACAATTGCAAAAGTGGTTTCCCACACTAATACAAGTGCAAAAGTGGTTTCCTGCACCAACACAAGTGCGAAAAGTGGTTTTTCAACACTAACACAAGTGCGAAAAGTGGTTTTTCAACACGATCACAAGTGCAAAGAGTGTTTTTTCCACACTAATACAAGTGCAAAAGTGGTTTCCTGCACCAACACATGTGCGAAAAGTGGTTTTTCAACACTAACACAAGTGCGAAAAGTGGTTTTTAAACACTAACTCAAGTGCAAAAAGTGTTTTTTCCACACTAATACAAGTGCAAAAGTGGTTTCCTGCACCAACACAAGTGCGAAACGTGGTTTTTCAACACTAACACAAGTGCGAAAAGTGGTTTTTCAACACTAACACAAGTGCGAAAAGTGGTTTGTCCACACTAATACAAGCGCAAAAGTGGTTTCCTGCACCAACACAAGTGCGAAAAGTGGTTTTTCAAAACTAACACAAGTGCGAAAAGTGGTTTTTCAACACTATCACAAGTGCAAAAAGTGTTTTTTCCACACTAATACAAGTGCAAAAGTGGTTTCCTGCACCAACACAAGTGCGAAAAGTGGTTTTTCAACACTAACACAAGTGCGAAAAGTGGTTTTTCAACACGATCACAAGTGCAAAGAGTGTTTTTTCCACACTAATACAAGTGCAAAAGTGGTTTCCTGCACCAACACATGTGCGAAAAGTGGTTTTTCAACACTAACACCAGTGCGAAAAGTGGTTTTTCAACACTAACACAAGTGCGAAAAGTGGTTTTTCAACACTAACACAAGTGCGAAAAGTGGTTTTTCCACACTAATACAAGTGCAAAAGTGGTTTCCTGCACCAACACAAGTGCGAAAAGTGGTTTTTCAACACAAACACAAGTGCGAAAAGTGGTTTTTCCACACTAATACAAGTGCAAAAGTGGTTTCCTGCACCAACACAAGTGCGAAATGTGGTTTTTCAACACTAACACAAGTGCGAAAAGTGGTTTTTCAACACTATCACAAGTGCAAAAAGTGGTTTTTCCACACTAATACAAGTCAAAAGTCGTTTCCTGCACCAACACAAGTGGGAAAAGTGGTTTTTCAACACTAACACAAGTGCAAAAAGTGTTTTTTCAACACTATCACAAGTGCAAAAAGTGTTTTTTCCACACTAATACAATTGCAAAAGTGGTTTCCTGCACCAACACAAGTGCGAAAAGTGGTTTTTCAACACTAACACAAGTGTGAAAAGTGGTTTTTCAACACTAACACAAGTGCGAAAAGTGGTTTTTTCCACACTAATACAAGTGCAAAAGTGGTTTCCTGCACCAACACAAGTGGGAAAAATGGTTTTTCAACACTAACACAAGTGCAAAAAGTGTTTTTTCAACACTATCACAAGTGCAAAAAGTGTTTTTTCCACACTAATACAATTGCAAAAGTGGTTTCCCACACTAATACAAGTGCAAAAGTGGTTTCCTGCACCAACACAAGTGCGAAAAGTGGTTTTTCAACACTAACACAAGTGCGAAAAGTGGTTTTTCAACACGATCACAAGTGCAAAGAGTGTTTTTTCCACACTAATACAAGTGCAAAAGTGGTTTCCTGCACCAACACATGTGCGAAAAGTGGTTTTTCAACACTAACACAAGTGCGAAAAGTGGTTTTTAAACACTAACTCAAGTGCAAAAAGTGTTTTTTCCACACTAATACAAGTGCAAAAGTGGTTTCCTGCACCAACACAAGTGCGAAACGTGGTTTTTCAACACTAACACAAGTGCGAAAAGTGGTTTTTCAACACTAACACAAGTGCGAAAAGTGGTTTGTCCACACTAATACAAGCGCAAAAGTGGTTTCCTGCACCAACACAAGTGCGAAAAGTGGTTTTTCAAAACTAACACAAGTGCGAAAAGTGGTTTTTCAACACTATCACAAGTGCAAAAAGTGTTTTTTCCACACTAATACAAGTGCAAAAGTGGTTTCCTGCACCAACACAAGTGCGAAAAGTGGTTTTTCAACACTAACACAAGTGCGAAAAGTGGTTTTTCAACACGATCACAAGTGCAAAGAGTGTTTTTTCCACACTAATACAAGTGCAAAAGTGGTTTCCTGCACCAACACATGTGCGAAAAGTGGTTTTTCAACACTAACACCAGTGCGAAAAGTGGTTTTTCAACACTAACACAAGTGCGAAAAGTGGTTTTTCAACACTAACACAAGTGCGAAAAGTGGTTTTTCCACACTAATACAAGTGCAAAAGTGGTTTCCTGCACCAACACAAGTGCGAAAAGTGGTTTTTCAACACAAACACAAGTGCGAAAAGTGGTTTTTCCACACTAATACAAGTGCAAAAGTGGTTTCCTGCACCAACACAAGTGCGAAATGTGGTTTTTCAACACTAACACAAGTGCGAAAAGTGGTTTTTCAACACTATCACAAGTGCAAAAAGTGTTTTTTCCACACTAATACAAGTGCAAAAGTGGTTTCCTGCACCAACACAAGTGCGAAAAGTGGTTTTTCAACACTGACACATGTGCGAAAAGTGGTTTTTCAACACTATCACAAGTGCAAAAAGTGTTTTTTCCACACTAATACAAGTGCAAAAGTGGTTTCCTGCACCATCACAAGTGCGAAAAGTGGTTTTTCAACACTAACACAAGTGCGAAAAGTGGTTTTTCAACACTAACACAAGTGCGAAAAGTGGTTTTTCAACACTAACACAAGTGCGAAAAGCGGTTTTTCCACACTAATACAAGTGCAAAAGTGGTTTCCTGCACCAACACAAGTGCGAAAAGTGGTTTTTCAAAACTAACACAAGTGCGAAAAGTGGTTTTTCAACACTATCACAAGTGCAAAAAGTGTTTTTTCCACACTAATACAAGTGCAAAAGTGGTTTCCTGCACCAACACAAGTGCGAAAAGTGGTTTTTCAAAACTAACACAAGTGCGAAAAGTGGTTTTTCAACACTATCACAAGTGCAAAAAGTGTTTTTTCCACACTAATACAAGTGCAAAAGTGGTTTCCTGCACCAACACAAGTGCGAAAAGTGGTTTTTCAACACTAACACAAGTGCGAAAAGTGGTTTTCCCACACTAATACAAGTGCAAAAGTGATTTTCTGCACCAACACAAGTGGGAAAAGTGGTTTTTCAACACTAACACACGTGCGAAAAGTGGTTTTTCAACACTAACACAAGTGCGAAAAGTGGTTTTTCAACACTAACACAAGTGCGAAAAGTGGTTTTTCAACACTAACACAAGTGCGAAAAGTGGTTTTTCAACACTAACACAAGTGTGAAAAGTGGTTTTTCAACACTAACACAAGTGCGAAAAGTGGTTTTTCAACACTATCACAAGTGCAAAAAGTGTTTTTTCCACACTAATACAAGTGCAAAAGTGGTTTCCTGCACCAACACAAGTGCGAAAAGTGGTTTTTCAACACTAACACACGTGCGAAAAGTGGTTTTTCAACACTAACACAAGTGCGAAAAGTGGTTTTTCAACAATATCACAAGTGCAAAAAGTGTTTTTTCCACACTAATACAAGTGCAAAAGTGGTTTCCTGCACCAACACAAGTGCGAAAAGTGGTTTTTCAACACTAACACAAGTGCGAAAAGTGGTTTTTCCACACTAATACAAGTGCAAAAGTGGTTTCCTGAACCAACACAAGTGCGAAAAGTGGTTTTTCAACACTAACACAAGTGCGAAAAGTGGTTTTTCAACACTATCACAAGTGCAAAAAGTGGTTTTTCCACACTAATACAAGTCAAAAGTCGTTTCCTGCACCAACACAAGTGGGAAAAGTGGTTTTTCAACACTAACACAAGTGCAAAAAGTGTTTTTTCAACACTATCACAAGTGCAAAAAGTGTTTTTTCCACACTAATACAATTGCAAAAGTGGTTTCCTGCACCAACACAAGTGCGAAAAGTGGTTTTTCAACACTAACACAAGTGCGAAAAGTGGTTTTTCAACACTAACACAAGTGCGAAAAGTGGTTTTTTCCACACTAATACAAGTGCAAAAGTGGTTTCCTGCACCAACACAAGTGGGAAAAGTGGTTTTTCAACACTAACACAAGTGCAAAAAGTGTTTTTTCAACACTATCACAAGTGCAAAAAGTGTTTTTTCCACACTAATACAATTGCAAAAGTGGTTTCCCACACTAATACAAGTGCAAAAGTGGTTTCCTGCACCAACACAAGTGCGAAAAGTGGTTTTTCAACACTAACACAAGTGCGAAAAGTGGTTTTTCAACACGATCACAAGTGCAAAGAGTGTTTTTTCCACACTAATACAAGTGCACAAGTGGTTTCCTGCACCAACACATGTGCGAAAAGTGGTTTTTCAACACTAACACAAGTGCGAAAAGTGGTTTTTAAACACTAATTCAAGTGCAAAAAGTGTTTTTTCCACACTAATACAAGTGCAAAAGTGGTTTCCTGCACCAACACAAGTGCGAAACGTGGTTTTTCAACACTAACACAAGTGCGAAAAGTGGTTTTTCAACACTAACACAAGTGCGAAAAGTGGTTTGTCCACACTAATACAAGCGCAAAAGTGGTTTCCTGCACCAACACAAGTGCGAAAAGTGGTTTTTCAAAACTAACACAAGTGCGAAAAGTGGTTTTTCAACACTATCACAAGTGCAAAAAGTGTTTTTTCCACACTAATACAAGTGCAAAAGTGGTTTCCTGCACCAACACAAGTGCGAAAAGTGGTTTTTCAACACTAACACAAGTGCGAAAAGTGGTTTTTCAACACTAACACCAGTGCGAAAAGTGGTTTTTCAACACTAACACAAGTGCGAAAAGTGGTTTTTCCACACTAATACAAGTGCAAAAGTGGTTTCCTGCACCAACACAAGTGCGAAAAGTGGTTTTTCAACACAAACACAAGTGCGAAAAGTGGTTTTTCCACACTAATACAAGTGCAAAAGTGGTTTCCTGCACCAACACAAGTGCGAAATGTGGTTTTTCAACACTAACACAAGTGCGAAAAGTGGTTTTTCAACACTATCACAAGTGCAAAAAGTGTTTTTTCCACACTAATACAAGTGCAAAAGTGGTTTCCTGCACCAACACAAGTGCGAAAAGTGGTTTTTCAACACTGACACATGTGCGAAAAGTGGTTTTTCAACACTATCACAAGTGCAAAAAGTGTTTTTTCCACACTAATACAAGTGCAAAAGTGGTTTCCTGCACCATCACAAGTGCGAAAAGTGGTTTTTCAACACTAACACAAGTGCGAAAAGTGGTTTTTCAACACTAACACAAGTGCGAAAAGTGGTTTTTCAACACTAACACAAGTGCGAAAAGCGGTTTTTCCACACTAATACAAGTGCAAAAGTGGTTTCCTGCACCAACACAAGTGCGAAAAGTGGTTTTTCAAAACTAACACAAGTGCGAAAAGTGGTTTTTCAACACTATCACAAGTGCAAAAAGTGTTTTTTCCACACTAATACAAGTGCAAAAGTGGTTTCCTGCACCAACACAAGTGCGAAAAGTGGTTTTTCAACACAAACACAAGTGCGAAAAGTGGTTTTTCCACACTAATACAAGTGCAAAAGTGGTTTCCTGCACCAACACAAGTGCGAAATGTGGTTTTTCAACACTAACACAAGTGCGAAAAGTGGTTTTTCAACACTATCACAAGTGCAAAAAGTGTTTTTTCCACACTAATACAAGTGCAAAAGTGGTTTCCTGCACCAACACAAGTGCGAAAAGTGGTTTTTCAACACTGACACATGTGCGAAAAGTGGTTTTTCAACACTATCACAAGTGCAAAAAGTGTTTTTTCCACACTAATACAAGTGCAAAAGTGGTTTCCTGCACCATCACAAGTGCGAAAAGTGGTTTTTCAACACTAACACAAGTGCGAAAAGTGGTTTTTCAACACTAACACAAGTGCGAAAAGTGGTTTTTCAACACTAACACAAGTGCGAAAAGCGGTTTTTCCACACTAATACAAGTGCAAAAGTGGTTTCCTGCACCAACACAAGTGCGAAAAGTGGTTTTTCAAAACTAACACAAGTGCGAAAAGTGGTTTTTCAACACTATCACAAGTGCAAAAAGTGTTTTTTCCACACTAATACAAGTGCAAAAGTGGTTTCCTGCACCAACACAAGTGCGAAAAGTGGTTTTTCAAAACTAACACAAGTGCGAAAAGTGGTTTTTCAACACTATCACAAGTGCAAAAAGTGTTTTTTCCACACTAATACAAGTGCAAAAGTGGTTTCCTGCACCAACACAAGTGCGAAAAGTGGTTTTTCAACACTAACACAAGTGCGAAAAGTGGTTTTCCCACACTAATACAAGTGCAAAAGTGATTTTCTGCACCAACACAAGTGGGAAAAGTGGTTTTTCAACACTAACACACGTGCGAAAAGTGGTTTTTCAACACTAACACAAGTGCGAAAAGTGGTTTTTCAACACTAACACAAGTGCGAAAAGTGGTTTTTCAACACTAACACAAGTGCGAAAAGTGGTTTTTCAACACTAACACAAGTGTGAAAAGTGGTTTTTCAACACTAACACAAGTGCGAAAAGTGGTTTTTCAACACTATCACAAGTGCAAAAAGTGTTTTTTCCACACTAATACAAGTGCAAAAGTGGTTTCCTGCACCAACACAAGTGCGAAAAGTGGTTTTTCAACACTAACACACGTGCGAAAAGTGGTTTTTCAACACTAACACAAGTGCGAAAAGTGGTTTTTCAACAATATCACAAGTGCAAAAAGTGTTTTTTCCACACTAATACAAGTGCAAAAGTGGTTTCCTGCACCAACACAAGTGCGAAAAGTGGTTTTTCAACACTAACACAAGTGCGAAAAGTGGTTTTTCCACACTAATACAAGTGCAAAAGTGGTTTCCTGAACCAACACAAGTGCGAAAAGTGGTTTTTCAACACTAACACAAGTGCGAAAAGTGGTTTTTCAACACTATCACAAGTGCAAAAAGTGGTTTTTCCACACTAATACAAGTCAAAAGTCGTTTCCTGCACCAACACAAGTGGGAAAAGTGGTTTTTCAACACTAACACAAGTGCAAAAAGTGTTTTTTCAACACTATCACAAGTGCAAAAAGTGTTTTTTCCACACTAATACAATTGCAAAAGTGGTTTCCTGCACCAACACAAGTGCGAAAAGTGGTTTTTCAACACTAACACAAGTGCGAAAAGTGGTTTTTCAACACTAACACAAGTGCAAAAAGTGGTTTTTTCCACACTAATACAAGTGCAAAAGTGGTTTCCTGCACCAACACAAGTGGGAAAAGTGGTTTTTCAACACTAACACAAGTGCAAAAAGTGTTTTTTCAACACTATCACAAGTGCAAAAAGTGTTTTTTCCACACTAATACAATTGCAAAAGTGGTTTCCCACACTAATACAAGTGCAAAAGTGGTTTCCTGCACCAACACAAGTGCGAAAAGTGGTTTTTCAACACTAACACAAGTGCGAAAAGTGGTTTTTCAACACGATCACAAGTGCAAAGAGTGTTTTTTCCACACTAATACAAGTGCACAAGTGGTTTCCTGCACCAACACATGTGCGAAAAGTGGTTTTTCAACACTAACATAAGTGCGAAAAGTGGTTTTTAAACACTAATTCAAGTGCAAAAAGTGTTTTTTCCACACTAATACAAGTGCAAAAGTGGTTTCCTGCACCAACACAAGTGCGAAACGTGGTTTTTCAACACTAACACAAGTGCGAAAAGTGGTTTTTCAACACTAACACAAGTGCGAAAAGTGGTTTGTCCACACTAATACAAGCGCAAAAGTGGTTTCCTGCACCAACACAAGTGCGAAAAGTGGTTTTTCAAAACTAACACAAGTGCGAAAAGTGGTTTTTCAACACTATCACAAGTGCAAAAAGTGTTTTTTCCACACTAATACAAGTGCAAAAGTGGTTTCCTGCACCAACACAAGTGCGAAAAGTGGTTTTTCAACACTAACACAAGTGCGAAAAGTGGTTTTTCAACACTAACACCAGTGCGAAAAGTGGTTTTTCAACACTAACACAAGTGCGAAAAGTGGTTTTTCCACACTAATACAAGTGCAAAAGTGGTTTCCTGCACCAACACAAGTGCGAAAAGTGGTTTTTCAACACAAACACAAGTGCGAAAAGTGGTTTTTCCACACTAATACAAGTGCAAAAGTGGTTTCCTGCACCAACACAAGTGCGAAATGTGGTTTTTCAACACTAACACAAGTGCGAAAAGTGGTTTTTCAACACTATCACAAGTGCAAAAAGTGTTTTTTCCACACTAATACAAGTGCAAAAGTGGTTTCCTGCACCAACACAAGTGCGAAAAGTGGTTTTTCAACACTGACACATGTGCGAAAAGTGGTTTTTCAACACTATCACAAGTGCAAAAAGTGTTTTTTCCACACTAATACAAGTGCAAAAGTGGTTTCCTGCACCATCACAAGTGCGAAAAGTGGTTTTTCAACACTAACACAAGTGCGAAAAGTGGTTTTTCAACACTAACACAAGTGCGAAAAGTGGTTTTTCAACACTAACACAAGTGCGAAAAGCGGTTTTTCCACACTAATACAAGTGCAAAAGTGGTTTCCTGCACCACAAGTGCGAAAAGTGGTTTTTCAAAACTAACACAAGTGCGAAAAGTGGTTTTTCAACACTATCACAAGTGCAAAAAGTGTTTTTTCCACACTAATACAAGTGCAAAAGTGGTTTCCTGCACCAACACAAGTGCGAAAAGTGGTTTTTCAAAACTAACACAAGTGCGAAAAGTGGTTTTTCAACACTATCACAAGTGCAAAAAGTGTTTTTTCCACGCTAATACAAGTGCAAAAGTGGTTTCCTGCACCAACACAAGTGCGAAAAGTGGTTTTTCAACACTAACACAAGTGCGAAAAGTGGTTTTCCCACACTAATACAAGTGCAAAAGTGGTTTTCTGCACCAACACAAGTGGGAAAAGTGGTTTTTCAACACTAACACAAGTGCAAAAAGTCTTTTTTCAACACTATCGCAAGTGCAAAAAGTGTTTTTTCCACACTAATACAAGTGCAAAAGTGGTTTCCTGCACCAACACAGGTGCGAAAAGTGGTTTTCCAACACTAACACAAGTGCGAAAAGTGGTTTTTCAACACTATCACAAGTGCAAAAAGTGTTTTTTCCACACTAATACAAGTGCAAAAGTGGTTTCCTGCACCAACACAAGTGCGAAAAGTGGTTTTTCAACACTAACACAAGTGCGAAAAGTGGTTTTTCAACACGATCACAAGTGCAAAGAGTGTTTTTTCCACACTAATACAAGTGCAAAAGTGGTTTCCTGCACCAACACATGTGCGAAAAGTGGTTTTTCAACACTAACACCAGTGCGAAAAGTGGTTTTTCAACACTAACACAAGTGCGAAAAGTGGTTTTTCAACACTAACACAAGTGCGAAAAGTGGTTTTTCCACACTAATACAAGTGCAAAAGTGGTTTCCTGCACCAACACAAGTGCGAAAAGTGGTTTTTCAACACAAACACAAGTGCGAAAAGTGGTTTTTCCACACTAATACAAGTGCAAAAGTGGTTTCCTGCACCAACACAAGTGCGAAATGTGGTTTTTCAACACTAACACAAGTGCGAAAAGTGGTTTTTCAACACTATCACAAGTGCAAAAAGTGTTTTTTCCACACTAATACAAGTGCAAAAGTGGTTTCCTGCACCAACACAAGTGCGAAAAGTGGTTTTTCAACACTGACACATGTGCGAAAAGTGGTTTTTCAACACTATCACAAGTGCAAAAAGTGTTTTTTCCACACTAATACAAGTGCAAAAGTGGTTTCCTGCACCATCACAAGTGCGAAAAGTGGTTTTTCAACACTAACACAAGTGCGAAAAGTGGTTTTTCAACACTAACACAAGTGCGAAAAGTGGTTTTTCAACACTAACACAAGTGCGAAAAGCGGTTTTTCCACACTAATACAAGTGCAAAAGTGGTTTCCTGCACCAACACAAGTGCGAAAAGTGGTTTTTCAAAACTAACACAAGTGCGAAAAGTGGTTTTTCAACACTATCACAAGTGCAAAAAGTGTTTTTTCCACACTAATACAAGTGCAAAAGTGGTTTCCTGCACCAACACAAGTGCGAAAAGTGGTTTTTCAAAACTAACACAAGTGCGAAAAGTGGTTTTTCAACACTATCACAAGTGCAAAAAGTGTTTTTTCCACACTAATACAAGTGCAAAAGTGGTTTCCTGCACCAACACAAGTGCGAAAAGTGGTTTTTCAACACTAACACAAGTGCGAAAAGTGGTTTTCCCACACTAATACAAGTGCAAAAGTGATTTTCTGCACCAACACAAGTGGGAAAAGTGGTTTTTCAACACTAACACACGTGCGAAAAGTGGTTTTTCAACACTAACACAAGTGCGAAAAGTGGTTTTTCAACACTAACACAAGTGCGAAAAGTGGTTTTTCAACACTAACACAAGTGCGAAAAGTGGTTTTTCAACACTAACACAAGTGTGAAAAGTGGTTTTTCAACACTAACACAAGTGCGAAAAGTGGTTTTTCAACACTATCACAAGTGCAAAAAGTGTTTTTTCCACACTAATACAAGTGCAAAAGTGGTTTCCTGCACCAACACAAGTGCGAAAAGTGGTTTTTCAACACTAACACACGTGCGAAAAGTGGTTTTTCAACACTAACACAAGTGCGAAAAGTGGTTTTTCAACAATATCACAAGTGCAAAAAGTGTTTTTTCCACACTAATACAAGTGCAAAAGTGGTTTCCTGCACCAACACAAGTGCGAAAAGTGGTTTTTCAACACTAACACAAGTGCGAAAAGTGGTTTTTCCACACTAATACAAGTGCAAAAGTGGTTTCCTGAACCAACACAAGTGCGAAAAGTGGTTTTTCAACACTAACACAAGTGCGAAAAGTGGTTTTTCAACACTATCACAAGTGCAAAAAGTGGTTTTTCCACACTAATACAAGTCAAAAGTCGTTTCCTGCACCAACACAAGTGGGAAAAGTGGTTTTTCAACACTAACACAAGTGCAAAAAGTGTTTTTTCAACACTATCACAAGTGCAAAAAGTGTTTTTTCCACACTAATACAATTGCAAAAGTGGTTTCCTGCACCAACACAAGTGCGAAAAGTGGTTTTTCAACACTAACACAAGTGCGAAAAGTGGTTTTTCAACACTAACACAAGTGCGAAAAGTGGTTTTTTCCACACTAATACAAGTGCAAAAGTGGTTTCCTGCACCAACACAAGTGGGAAAAGTGGTTTTTCAACACTAACACAAGTGCAAAAAGTGTTTTTTCAACACTATCACAAGTGCAAAAAGTGTTTTTTCCACACTAATACAATTGCAAAAGTGGTTTCCCACACTAATACAAGTGCAAAAGTGGTTTCCTGCACCAACACAAGTGCGAAAAGTGGTTTTTCAACACTAACACAAGTGCGAAAAGTGGTTTTTCAACACGATCACAAGTGCAAAGAGTGTTTTTTCCACACTAATACAAGTGCACAAGTGGTTTCCTGCACCAACACATGTGCGAAAAGTGGTTTTTCAACACTAACACAAGTGCGAAAAGTGGTTTTTAAACACTAATTCAAGTGCAAAAAGTGTTTTTTCCACACTAATACAAGTGCAAAAGTGGTTTCCTGCACCAACACAAGTGCGAAACGTGGTTTTTCAACACTAACACAAGTGCGAAAAGTGGTTTTTCAACACTAACACAAGTGCGAAAAGTGGTTTGTCCACACTAATACAAGCGCAAAAGTGGTTTCCTGCACCAACACAAGTGCGAAAAGTGGTTTTTCAAAACTAACACAAGTGCGAAAAGTGGTTTTTCAACACTATCACAAGTGCAAAAAGTGTTTTTTCCACACTAATACAAGTGCAAAAGTGGTTTCCTGCACCAACACAAGTGCGAAAAGTGGTTTTTCAACACTAACACAAGTGCGAAAAGTGGTTTTTCAACACTAACACCAGTGCGAAAAGTGGTTTTTCAACACTAACACAAGTGCGAAAAGTGGTTTTTCCACACTAATACAAGTGCAAAAGTGGTTTCCTGCACCAACACAAGTGCGAAAAGTGGTTTTTCAACACAAACACAAGTGCGAAAAGTGGTTTTTCCACACTAATACAAGTGCAAAAGTGGTTTCCTGCACCAACACAAGTGCGAAATGTGGTTTTTCAACACTAACACAAGTGCGAAAAGTGGTTTTTCAACACTATCACAAGTGCAAAAAGTGTTTTTCCACACTAATACAAGTGCAAAAGTGGTTTCCTGCACCAACACAAGTGCGAAAAGTGGTTTTTCAACACTGACACATGTGCGAAAAGTGGTTTTTCAACACTATCACAAGTGCAAAAAGTGTTTTTTCCACACTAATACAAGTGCAAAAGTGGTTTCCTGCACCATCACAAGTGCGAAAAGTGGTTTTTCAACACTAACACAAGTGCGAAAAGTGGTTTTTCAACACTAACACAAGTGCGAAAAGTGGTTTTTCAACACTAACACAAGTGCGAAAAGCGGTTTTTCCACACTAATACAAGTGCAAAAGTGGTTTCCTGCACCAACACAAGTGCGAAAAGTGGTTTTTCAAAACTAACACAAGTGCGAAAAGTGGTTTTTCAACACTATCACAAGTGCAAAAAGTGTTTTTTCCACACTAATACAAGTGCAAAAGTGGTTTCCTGCACCAACACAAGTGCGAAAAGTGGTTTTTCAAAACTAACACAAGTGCGAAAAGTGGTTTTTCAACACTATCACAAGTGCAAAAAGTGTTTTTTCCACGCTAATACAAGTGCAAAAGTGGTTTCCTGCACCAACACAAGTGCGAAAAGTGGTTTTTCAACACTAACACAAGTGCGAAAAGTGGTTTTCCCACACTAATACAAGTGCAAAAGTGGTTTTCTGCACCAACACAAGTGGGAAAAGTGGTTTTTCAACACTAACACAAGTGCAAAAAGTCTTTTTTCAACACTATCGCAAGTGCAAAAAGTGTTTTTTCCACACTAATACAAGTGCAAAAGTGGTTTCCTGCACCAACACAGGTGCGAAAAGTGGTTTTCCAACACTAACACAAGTGCGAAAAGTGGTTTTTCAACACTATCACAAGTGCAAAAAGTGGTTTTTCCACACTAATACAATTGCAAAAGTGGTTTCCTGCACCAACACAAGTGCGAAAAGTGCTTTTTCAACACTAACACAAGTGCGAAAAGTGGTTTTTCAACACTAACACAAGTGCGAAAAGTGGTTTTTCCACACTAATAAAAGTGCAAAAGTGGTTTCCTGCACCAACACAAGTGCGAAAAGTGGTTTTACAACACTAACACAAGCGTGAAAAGTGTATTTTCAACACTAACACAAGTGCGAAAAGTGGTTTTTCCACACTAATACAAGTGCAAAAGTGGTTTCCTGCACCAACACAAGTGCGAAAAGTGGTTTTTCAACACTAACACAAGTGCGAAAAGTGGTTTTTCAACACTAACACAAGTGCGAAAAGTGGTTTTTCCACACTAATACAAGTGCAAAAGTGGTTTCCTGAACCAACACAGGTGCGAAAAGTGGTTTTTCAACACTAACACAAGTGCGAAAAGTGGTTTTTCAACACTATCACAAGTGCAAAAAGTGTTTTTCCCACACTAATACAAGTGCAAAAGTGGTTTCCTGCACCAACACAAGTGCGAAAAGTGGTTTTTCAAAACTAACACAAGTGCGAAAAGTGGTTTTTCAACACTAACACAAGTGCGAAAAGTGTTTTTTCCACACTAATACAACTGCAAAAGTGGTTTCCTGCACCAACACAAGTGCGAAAAGTGGTTTTTCAACACTAACACAAGTGCAAAAAGTGTTTTTTCAACACTATCACAAGTGCAAAAAGTGGTTTTTCAACAATATCACAAGTGCAAAAAGTGTTTTTTCCACACTAATACAAGTGCAAAAGTGGTTTCCTGCACCAACACAAGTGCGAAAAGTGGTTTTTCAACACTAACACAAGTGCGAAAGTGGTTTTTCCACACTAATACAAGTGCAAAAGTGGTTTCCTGAACCAACACAAGTGCGAAAAGTGGTTTTTCAACATTAACACAAGTGCGAAAAGTGGTTTTTCAACACTATCACAAGTGCAAAAAGTGGTTTTTCAACACTAATACAAGTGCAAAAGTCGTTTCCTGCACCAACACAAGTGGGAAAAGTGGTTTTTCAACACTAACACAAGTGCAAAAAGTGTTTTTTCAACACTATCACAAGTGCAAAAAGTGTTTTTTCCACACTAATATAAGTGCAAAAGTGGTTTCCTGCACCAACACAAGTGCGAAAAGTGGTTTTTCAACACTAACACAGGAGCGAAAAGTGGTTTTTCAACACTATCACAAGTGCAAAAAGTGGTTTTTCCACACTAATACAATTGCAAAAGTGGTTTCCTGCACCAACACAAGTGCGAAAAGTGGTTTTTCAACACTAACACAAGTGCGAAAAGTGGTTTTTCAACACTAACACAAGTGCGAAAAGTGGTTTTTTCCACACTAATACAAGTGCAAAAGTGGTTTCCTGCACCAACACAAGTGCGAAAAGTGGTTTTTCAACACTAACACATGTGCGAAAAGTGGTTTTTCAACACTATCACAAGTGCAAAAAGTGTTTTTTCCACACTAATACAAGTGCAAAAGTGGTTTCCTGCACCAACACAAGTGCGAAAAGTGGTTTTTCAACACTAACACATGTGCGAAAAGTGGTTTTTCAACACTAACACAAGTGCGAAAAGTGGTTTTTCAACAATATCACAAGTGCAAAAAGTGTTTTTTCCACACTAATACAAGTGCAAAAGTGGTTTCCTGCACCAACACAAGTGCGAAAAGTGGTTTTTCAACACTAACACAAGTGCGAAAAGTGGTTTTTCAACACTAACACAAGTGCGAAAAGTGGTTTTTCCACACTAATACAAGTGCAAAAGTGGTTTCCTGAACCAACACAAGTGCGAAAAGTGGTTTTTCAACACTAACACAAGTGCGAAAAGTGGTTTTTCAACACTATCACAAGTGCAAAAAGTGGTTTTTCCACACTAATACAAGTGCAAAAGTCGTTTCCTGCACCAACACAAGTGGGAAAAGTGGTTTTTCAACACTAACACAAGTGCAAAAAGTGTTTTTTCAACACTATCACAAGTGCAAAAAGTGTTTTTTCCACACTAATACAAGTGCAAAAGTGGTTTCCTGCACCAACACAAGTGCGAAAAGTGGTTTTTCAACACTAACACAAGTGCGAAAAGTGGTTTTTCAACACTATCACAAGTGCGAAAAGTTGTTTTTCCACACTAATACAATTGCAAAAGTGGTTTCCTGCACCAACACAAGTGCGAAAAGTGGTTTTTCAACACTAACACAAGTGCAAAAAGTGGTTTTTCAACACTAACACAAGTGCGAAAAGTGGTTTTTCAACACTAACACCAGTGCGAAAAGTGGTTTTTCAACACTAACACAAGTGCGAAAAGTGGTTTTTCCACACTAATACAAGTGCAAAAGTGGTTTCCTGCACCAACACAAGTGCGAAAAGTGGTTTTTCAACACTAACACAAGTGCAAAAAGTGGTTTTTCCACACTAATACAAGTGCAAAAGTGGTTTCCTGCACCAACACAAGTGCGAAAAGTGGTTTTTCAACACTAACACAAGTGCGAAAAGTGGTTTTTCAACACTAACACAAGTGCGAAAAGTGTTTTTTCCACACTAATACAAGTGCAAAAGTGGTTTCCTGCACCAACACAAGTGCGAAAAGTGGTTTTTCAACACTAACACAAGTGCGAAAAGTGGTTTTTCAACACTAACACAAGTGCGAATAGTGGTTTTTCAACACTATCACAAGTGCAAAAAGTGTTTTTTCCACACTAATACAAGTGCAAAAGTGGTTTCCTGCACCAACACAAGTGCAAAAAGTGGTTTTTCAACACTAACACAAGTGCGAAAAGTGGTTTTTCAACACTATCACAAGTGCAAAAAGTGTTTTTTCCACACTAATACAAGTGCAAAAGTGGTTTCCTGCACCAACACAAGTGCGAAAAGTGGTTTTTCAACACTAACACAAGTGCGAAAAGTGGTTTTTCAACACGATCACAAGTGCAAAGAGTGTTTTTTCCACACTAATACAAGTGCAAAAGTGGTTTCCTGCACCAACACATGTGCGAAAAGTGGTTTTTCAACACTAACACCAGTGCGAAAAGTGGTTTTTCAACACTAACACAAGTGCGAAAAGTGGTTTTTCAACACTAACACAAGTGCGAAAAGTGGTTTTTCCACACTAATACAAGTGCAAAAGTGGTTTCCTGCACCAACACAAGTGCGAAAAGTGGTTTTTCAACACAAACACAAGTGCGAAAAGTGGTTTTTCCACACTAATACAAGTGCAAAAGTGGTTTCCTGCACCAACACAAGTGCGAAATGTGGTTTTTCAACACTAACACAAGTGCGAAAAGTGGTTTTTCAACACTATCACAAGTGCAAAAAGTGTTTTTTCCACACTAATACAAGTGCAAAAGTGGTTTCCTGCACCAACACAAGTGCGAAAAGTGGTTTTTCAACACTGACACATGTGCGAAAAGTGGTTTTTCAACACTATCACAAGTGCAAAAAGTGTTTTTTCCACACTAATACAAGTGCAAAAGTGGTTTCCTGCACCATCACAAGTGCGAAAAGTGGTTTTTCAACACTAACACAAGTGCGAAAAGTGGTTTTTCAACACTAACACAAGTGCGAAAAGTGGTTTTTCAACACTAACACAAGTGCGAAAAGCGGTTTTTCCACACTAATACAAGTGCAAAAGTGGTTTCCTGCACCAACACAAGTGCGAAAAGTGGTTTTTCAAAACTAACACAAGTGCGAAAAGTGGTTTTTCAACACTATCACAAGTGCAAAAAGTGTTTTTTCCACACTAATACAAGTGCAAAAGTGGTTTCCTGCACCAACACAAGTGCGAAAAGTGGTTTTTCAAAACTAACACAAGTGCGAAAAGTGGTTTTTCAACACTATCACAAGTGCAAAAAGTGTTTTTTCCACACTAATACAAGTGCAAAAGTGGTTTCCTGCACCAACACAAGTGCGAAAAGTGGTTTTTCAACACTAACACAAGTGCGAAAAGTGGTTTTCCCACACTAATACAAGTGCAAAAGTGATTTTCTGCACCAACACAAGTGGGAAAAGTGGTTTTTCAACACTAACACACGTGCGAAAAGTGGTTTTTCAACACTAACACAAGTGCGAAAAGTGGTTTTTCAACACTAACACAAGTGCGAAAAGTGGTTTTTCAACACTAACACAAGTGCGAAAAGTGGTTTTTCAACACTAACACAAGTGTGAAAAGTGGTTTTTCAACACTAACACAAGTGCGAAAAGTGGTTTTTCAACACTATCACAAGTGCAAAAAGTGTTTTTTCCACACTAATACAAGTGCAAAAGTGGTTTCCTGCACCAACACAAGTGCGAAAAGTGGTTTTTCAACACTAACACACGTGCGAAAAGTGGTTTTTCAACACTAACACAAGTGCGAAAAGTGGTTTTTCAACAATATCACAAGTGCAAAAAGTGTTTTTTCCACACTAATACAAGTGCAAAAGTGGTTTCCTGCACCAACACAAGTGCGAAAAGTGGTTTTTCAACACTAACACAAGTGCGAAAAGTGGTTTTTCCACACTAATACAAGTGCAAAAGTGGTTTCCTGAACCAACACAAGTGCGAAAAGTGGTTTTTCAACACTAACACAAGTGCGAAAAGTGGTTTTTCAACACTATCACAAGTGCAAAAAGTGGTTTTTCCACACTAATACAAGTCAAAAGTCGTTTCCTGCACCAACACAAGTGGGAAAAGTGGTTTTTCAACACTAACACAAGTGCAAAAAGTGTTTTTTCAACACTATCACAAGTGCAAAAAGTGTTTTTTCCACACTAATACAATTGCAAAAGTGGTTTCCTGCACCAACACAAGTGCGAAAAGTGGTTTTTCAACACTAACACAAGTGCGAAAAGTGGTTTTTCAACACTAACACAAGTGCGAAAAGTGGTTTTTTCCACACTAATACAAGTGCAAAAGTGGTTTCCTGCACCAACACAAGTGGGAAAAGTGGTTTTTCAACACTAACACAAGTGCAAAAAGTGTTTTTTCAACACTATCACAAGTGCAAAAAGTGTTTTTTCCACACTAATACAATTGCAAAAGTGGTTTCCCACACTAATACAAGTGCAAAAGTGGTTTCCTGCACCAACACAAGTGCGAAAAGTGGTTTTTCAACACTAACACAAGTGCGAAAAGTGGTTTTTCAACACGATCACAAGTGCAAAGAGTGTTTTTTCCACACTAATACAAGTGCACAAGTGGTTTCCTGCACCAACACATGTGCGAAAAGTGGTTTTTCAACACTAACACAAGTGCGAAAAGTGGTTTTTAAACACTAATTCAAGTGCAAAAAGTGTTTTTTCCACACTAATACAAGTGCAAAAGTGGTTTCCTGCACCAACACAAGTGCGAAACGTGGTTTTTCAACACTAACACAAGTGCGAAAAGTGGTTTTTCAACACTAACACAAGTGCGAAAAGTGGTTTGTCCACACTAATACAAGCGCAAAAGTGGTTTCCTGCACCAACACAAGTGCGAAAAGTGGTTTTTCAAAACTAACACAAGTGCGAAAAGTGGTTTTTCAACACTATCACAAGTGCAAAAAGTGTTTTTTCCACACTAATACAAGTGCAAAAGTGGTTTCCTGCACCAACACAAGTGCGAAAAGTGGTTTTTCAACACTAACACAAGTGCGAAAAGTGGTTTTTCAACACTAACACCAGTGCGAAAAGTGGTTTTTCAACACTAACACAAGTGCGAAAAGTGGTTTTTCCACACTAATACAAGTGCAAAAGTGGTTTCCTGCACCAACACAAGTGCGAAAAGTGGTTTTTCAACACAAACACAAGTGCGAAAAGTGGTTTTTCCACACTAATACAAGTGCAAAAGTGGTTTCCTGCACCAACACAAGTGCGAAATGTGGTTTTTCAACACTAACACAAGTGCGAAAAGTGGTTTTTCAACACTATCACAAGTGCAAAAAGTGTTTTTTCCACACTAATACAAGTGCAAAAGTGGTTTCCTGCACCAACACAAGTGCGAAAAGTGGTTTTTCAACACTGACACATGTGCGAAAAGTGGTTTTTCAACACTATCACAAGTGCAAAAAGTGTTTTTTCCACACTAATACAAGTGCAAAAGTGGTTTCCTGCACCATCACAAGTGCGAAAAGTGGTTTTTCAACACTAACACAAGTGCGAAAAGTGGTTTTTCAACACTAACACAAGTGCGAAAAGTGGTTTTTCAACACTAACACAAGTGCGAAAAGCGGTTTTTCCACACTAATACAAGTGCAAAAGTGGTTTCCTGCACCAACACAAGTGCGAAAAGTGGTTTTTCAAAACTAACACAAGTGCGAAAAGTGGTTTTTCAACACTATCACAAGTGCAAAAAGTGTTTTTTCCACACTAATACAAGTGCAAAAGTGGTTTCCTGCACCAACACAAGTGCGAAAAGTGGTTTTTCAAAACTAACACAAGTGCGAAAAGTGGTTTTTCAACACTATCACAAGTGCAAAAAGTGTTTTTTCCACGCTAATACAAGTGCAAAAGTGGTTTCCTGCACCAACACAAGTGCGAAAAGTGGTTTTTCAACACTAACACAAGTGCGAAAAGTGGTTTTCCCACACTAATACAAGTGCAAAAGTGGTTTTCTGCACCAACACAAGTGGGAAAAGTGGTTTTTCAACACTAACACAAGTGCAAAAAGTCTTTTTTCAACACTATCGCAAGTGCAAAAAGTGTTTTTTCCACACTAATACAAGTGCAAAAGTGGTTTCCTGCACCAACACAGGTGCGAAAAGTGGTTTTCCAACACTAACACAAGTGCGAAAAGTGGTTTTTCAACACTATCACAAGTGCAAAAAGTGGTTTTTCCACACTAATACAATTGCAAAAGTGGTTTCCTGCACCAACACAAGTGCGAAAAGTGCTTTTTCAACACTAACACAAGTGCGAAAAGTGGTTTTTCAACACTAACACAAGTGCGAAAAGTGGTTTTTCCACACTAATAAAAGTGCAAAAGTGGTTTCCTGCACCAACACAAGTGCGAAAAGTGGTTTTACAACACTAACACAAGCGTGAAAAGTGTATTTTCAACACTAACACAAGTGCGAAAAGTGGTTTTTCCACACTAATACAAGTGCAAAAGTGGTTTCCTGCACCAACACAAGTGCGAAAAGTGGTTTTTCAACACTAACACAAGTGCGAAAAGTGGTTTTTCAACACTAACACAAGTGCGAAAAGTGGTTTTTCCACACTAATACAAGTGCAAAAGTGGTTTCCTGAACCAACACAGGTGCGAAAAGTGGTTTTTCAACACTAACACAAGTGCGAAAAGTGGTTTTTCAACACTATCACAAGTGCAAAAAGTGTTTTTCCCACACTAATACAAGTGCAAAAGTGGTTTCCTGCACCAACACAAGTGCGAAAAGTGGTTTTTCAAAACTAACACAAGTGCGAAAAGTGGTTTTTCAACACTAACACAAGTGCGAAAAGTGTTTTTTCCACACTAATACAACTGCAAAAGTGGTTTCCTGCACCAACACAAGTGCGAAAAGTGGTTTTTCAACACTAACACAAGTGCAAAAAGTGTTTTTTCAACACTATCACAAGTGCAAAAAGTGGTTTTTCAACAATATCACAAGTGCAAAAAGTGTTTTTTCCACACTAATACAAGTGCAAAAGTGGTTTCCTGCACCAACACAAGTGCGAAAAGTGGTTTTTCAACACTAACACAAGTGCGAAAGTGGTTTTTCCACACTAATACAAGTGCAAAAGTGGTTTCCTGAACCAACACAAGTGCGAAAAGTGGTTTTTCAACATTAACACAAGTGCGAAAAGTGGTTTTTCAACACTATCACAAGTGCAAAAAGTGGTTTTTCAACACTAATACAAGTGCAAAAGTCGTTTCCTGCACCAACACAAGTGGGAAAAGTGGTTTTTCAACACTAACACAAGTGCAAAAAGTGTTTTTTCAACACTATCACAAGTGCAAAAAGTGTTTTTTCCACACTAATATAAGTGCAAAAGTGGTTTCCTGCACCAACACAAGTGCGAAAAGTGGTTTTTCAACACTAACACAGGAGCGAAAAGTGGTTTTTCAACACTATCACAAGTGCAAAAAGTGGTTTTTCCACACTAATACAATTGCAAAAGTGGTTTCCTGCACCAACACAAGTGCGAAAAGTGGTTTTTCAACACTAACACAAGTGCGAAAAGTGGTTTTTCAACACTAACACAAGTGCGAAAAGTGGTTTTTTCCACACTAATACAAGTGCAAAAGTGGTTTCCTGCACCAACACAAGTGCGAAAAGTGGTTTTTCAACACTAACACATGTGCGAAAAGTGGTTTTTCAACACTATCACAAGTGCAAAAAGTGTTTTTTCCACACTAATACAAGTGCAAAAGTGGTTTCCTGCACCAACACAAGTGCGAAAAGTGGTTTTTCAACACTAACACATGTGCGAAAAGTGGTTTTTCAACACTAACACAAGTGCGAAAAGTGGTTTTTCAACAATATCACAAGTGCAAAAAGTGTTTTTTCCACACTAATACAAGTGCAAAAGTGGTTTCCTGCACCAACACAAGTGCGAAAAGTGGTTTTTCAACACTAACACAAGTGCGAAAAGTGGTTTTTCAACACTAACACAAGTGCGAAAAGTGGTTTTTCCACACTAATACAAGTGCAAAAGTGGTTTCCTGAACCAACACAAGTGCGAAAAGTGGTTTTTCAACACTAACACAAGTGCGAAAAGTGGTTTTTCAACACTATCACAAGTGCAAAAAGTGGTTTTTCCACACTAATACAAGTGCAAAAGTCGTTTCCTGCACCAACACAAGTGGGAAAAGTGGTTTTTCAACACTAACACAAGTGCAAAAAGTGTTTTTTCAACACTATCACAAGTGCAAAAAGTGTTTTTTCCACACTAATACAAGTGCAAAAGTGGTTTCCTGCACCAACACAAGTGCGAAAAGTGGTTTTTCAACACTAACACAAGTGCGAAAAGTGGTTTTTCAACACTATCACAAGTGCGAAAAGTTGTTTTTCCACACTAATACAATTGCAAAAGTGGTTTCCTGCACCAACACAAGTGCGAAAAGTGGTTTTTCAACACTAACACAAGTGCAAAAAGTGGTTTTTCAACACTAACACAAGTGCGAAAAGTGGTTTTTCAACACTAACACCAGTGCGAAAAGTGGTTTTTCAACACTAACACAAGTGCGAAAAGTGGTTTTTCCACACTAATACAAGTGCAAAAGTGGTTTCCTGCACCAACACAAGTGCGAAAAGTGGTTTTTCAACACTAACACAAGTGCAAAAAGTGGTTTTTCCACACTAATACAAGTGCAAAAGTGGTTTCCTGCACCAACACAAGTGCGAAAAGTGGTTTTTCAACACTAACACAAGTGCGAAAAGTGGTTTTTCAACACTAACACAAGTGCGAAAAGTGTTTTTTCCACACTAATACAAGTGCAAAAGTGGTTTCCTGCACCAACACAAGTGCGAAAAGTGGTTTTTCAACACTAACACAAGTGCGAAAAGTGGTTTTTCAACACTAACACAAGTGCGAATAGTGGTTTTTCAACACTATCACAAGTGCAAAAAGTGTTTTTTCCACACTAATACAAGTGCAAAAGTGGTTTCCTGCACCAACACAAGTGCAAAAAGTGGTTTTTCAACACTAACACAAGTGCGAAAAGTGGTTTTTCAACACTATCACAAGTGCAAAAAGTGTTTTTTCCACACTAATACAAGTGCAAAAGTGGTTTCCTGCACCAACACAAGTGCGAAAAGTGGTTTTTCAACACTAACACAAGTGCGAAAAGTGGTTTTTCAACACTATCACAAGTACGAAAAGTAGGTTTTTCCACACTAATACAAGTGCAAAAGTCGTTTCCTGCACCAACACAAGTGCGAAAAGTGGTTTTTCAACACTAACACAAGTGCAAAAAGTGTTTTTTCAACACTATCACAAGTGCAAAAAGTGTTTTTTCCACACTAATACAAGTGCAAAAGTGGTTTCCTGCACCAACACAAGTGCGAAAAGTGGTTTTTCAACACTAACACAAGTGCGAAAAGTGGTTTTTCAACACTAACACAAGTGCGAAAAGTGGTTTTTCAACACTAACACAAGTGCGAAAAGTGGTTTTCCCACACTAATACATGTGCAAAAGTGGTTTCCTGCACCAACACAAGTGCGAAAAGTGGTTTTTCAAAACTAACACAAGTGCGAAAAGCGGTTTTTCAACACTATCGCAAGTGCAAAAAGTGTTTTTTCCACACTAATACAAGTGCAAAAGTGGTTTCCTGCACCAACACAAGTGCGAAAAGTGGTTTTTCAAAACTAACACAAGTGCGAAAAGTGGTTTTTCAACACTATCACAAGTGCAAAAAGTGTTTTTTCCACACTAATACAAATGCAAAAGTGGTTTCCTGCACCAACACAAGTGGGAAAAGTGGTTTTTCAACACTAACACAAGTGCGAAAATTGGTTTTTCAACACTAACACAAGTGCGAAAAGTGGTTTTTCCACACTAATACAAGTGCAAAAGTGGTTTCCTGAACCAACAGAAGTGCGAAAAGTGGTTTTTCAACACTAACACAGGTGCGAAAAGTGGTTTTTCAACACTATCACAAGTGCAAAAAGTGGTTTTTCAAAACTAACACAAGTGCGAAAAGTGGTTTTTCAACACTATCACAAGGGCAAAAAGTGTTTTTTCCACACTAATACAAGTGCAAAAGTGGTTTCCTGCACCAACACATGTGTGAAAAGTGGTTTTTCAAAACTAACACAAGTGCGAAAAGTGGTTTTTCAACAATATCACAAGTGCAAAAAGTGTTTTTTCCACACTAATACAAGTGCAAAAGTGGTTTCCTGCACCAACACAAGTGCGAAAAGTGGTTTTTCAACACTAACACAAGTGCGAAAAGTGGTTTTTCAACACTAACACAAGTGCGAAAAGTGGTTTTTCCACACTAATACAAGTGCAAAAGTGGTTTCCTGAACCAACACAAGTGCGAAAAGTGGTTTTTCAACACTAATACAAGTGCGAAAAGTGGTTTTTAAAAACTATCACAAGTGCAAAAAGTATTTTTTCCACACTAATACAAGTGCAAAAGTGGTTTCCTGCACCAACACAAGTGCGAAAAGTGGTTTTTCAACACTAACACAAGTGCGAAAAGTGGTTTTTCAACACTATCACAAGTGCGAAAAGTTGTTTTTCCACACTAATACAATTGCAAAAGTGGTTTCCTGCACCAACACAAGTGCGAAAAGTGGTTTTTCAACACTAACACAAGTGCAAAAAGTGGTTTTTCAACACTAACACAAGTGCGAAAAGTGGTTTTTCAACACTAACACCAGTGCGAAAAGTGGTTTTTCAACACTAACACAAGTGCGAAAAGTGGTTTTTCCACACTAATACAAGTGCAAAAGTGGTTTCCTGCACCAACACAAGTGCGAAAAGTGGTTTTTCAACACTAACACAAGTGCAAAAAGTGGTTTTTCCACACTAATACAAGTGCAAAAGTGGTTTCCTGCACCAACACAAGTGCGAAAAGTGGTTTTTCAACACTAACACAAGTGCGAAAAGTGGTTTTTCAACACTAACACAAGTGCGAAAAGTGTTTTTTCCACACTAATACAAGTGCAAAAGTGGTTTCCTGCACCAACACAAGTGCGAAAAGTGGTTTTTCAACACTAACACAAGTGCGAAAAGTGGTTTTTCAACACTAACACAAGTGCGAATAGTGGTTTTTCAACACTATCACAAGTGCAAAAAGTGTTTTTTCCACACTAATACAAGTGCAAAAGTGGTTTCCTGCACCAACACAAGTGCAAAAAGTGGTTTTTCAACACTAACACAAGTGCGAAAAGTGGTTTTTCAACACTATCACAAGTGCAAAAAGTGTTTTTTCCACACTAATACAAGTGCAAAAGTGGTTTCCTGCACCAACACAAGTGCGAAAAGTGGTTTTTCAACACTAACACAAGTGCGAAAAGTGGTTTTTCAACACTATCACAAGTACGAAAAGTAGGTTTTTCCACACTAATACAAGTGCAAAAGTCGTTTCCTGCACCAACACAAGTGCGAAAAGTGGTTTTTCAACACTAACACAAGTGCAAAAAGTGTTTTTTCAACACTATCACAAGTGCAAAAAGTGTTTTTTCCACACTAATACAAGTGCAAAAGTGGTTTCCTGCACCAACACAAGTGCGAAAAGTGGTTTTTCAACACTAACACAAGTGCGAAAAGTGGTTTTTCAACACTAACACAAGTGCGAAAAGTGGTTTTTCAACACTAACACAAGTGCGAAAAGTGGTTTTCCCACACTAATACATGTGCAAAAGTGGTTTCCTGCACCAACACAAGTGCGAAAAGTGGTTTTTCAAAACTAACACAAGTGCGAAAAGCGGTTTTTCAACACTATCGCAAGTGCAAAAAGTGTTTTTTCCACACTAATACAAGTGCAAAAGTGGTTTCCTGCACCAACACAAGTGCGAAAAGTGGTTTTTCAAAACTAACACAAGTGCGAAAAGTGGTTTTTCAACACTATCACAAGTGCAAAAAGTGTTTTTTCCACACTAATACAAATGCAAAAGTGGTTTCCTGCACCAACACAAGTGGGAAAAGTGGTTTTTCAACACTAACACAAGTGCGAAAATTGGTTTTTCAACACTAACACAAGTGCGAAAAGTGGTTTTTCCACACTAATACAAGTGCAAAAGTGGTTTCCTGAACCAACAGAAGTGCGAAAAGTGGTTTTTCAACACTAACACAGGTGCGAAAAGTGGTTTTTCAACACTATCACAAGTGCAAAAAGTGGTTTTTCAAAACTAACACAAGTGCGAAAAGTGGTTTTTCAACACTATCACAAGGGCAAAAAGTGTTTTTTCCACACTAATACAAGTGCAAAAGTGGTTTCCTGCACCAACACATGTGTGAAAAGTGGTTTTTCAAAACTAACACAAGTGCGAAAAGTGGTTTTTCAACAATATCACAAGTGCAAAAAGTGTTTTTTCCACACTAATACAAGTGCAAAAGTGGTTTCCTGCACCAACACAAGTGCGAAAAGTGGTTTTTCAACACTAACACAAGTGCGAAAAGTGGTTTTTCAACACTAACACAAGTGCGAAAAGTGGTTTTTCCACACTAATACAAGTGCAAAAGTGGTTTCCTGAACCAACACAAGTGCGAAAAGTGGTTTTTCAACACTAATACAAGTGCGAAAAGTGGTTTTTAAAAACTATCACAAGTGCAAAAAGTATTTTTTCCACACTAATACAAGTGCAAAAGTGGTTTCCTGCACCAACACAAGTGCGAAAAGTGGTTTTTCAGCACTAACAAAATTGCGAAAAGTGGTTTTTCAACACGAACACAAGTGCGAATAGTGGTTTTTCAACACTATCACAAGCGCAAAAAGTGTTTTTTCCACACTAATACAAGTGCAAAAGTGGTTTCCTGCACCAACACAAGTGCGAAAAGTGGTTTTTCAACACTAACACAAGTGCGAAAAGTGGTTTTTCAACACTAACACAAGTGCGAAAAGTGGTTTTTCAACACTAACACAAGTGCGAAAAGTGGTTTTTCAACACTAACACAAGTGCAAAAAGTGTTTTTTCAACACTATCACAAGTGCAAAAAGTGTTTTTTCCACACTAATACAAGTGCAAAAGTGATTTACTGCACCAACACAAGTGCGAAAAGTGGTTTTTCAACACTAACACAAGTGCAAAAAGTGGTTTTTCAACACTAACACAAGTGCGAAAAGTGTTTTTTCCACACTAATACAAGTGCAAAAGTGGTTTCCTGCACCAGCACAAGTGCGAAAAGTGGTTTTTCAACACTAACACAAGTGCAAAAAGTGGTTTTTCAACACTAACACAAGTGCGAAAAGTGGTTTTTCCACACTAACACAAGTGCGAAAAGTGGTTTTTCAACACTAACACAAGTGCAAAAGTGATTTCCTGCACCAACACAAGTGTGAAAAGTGGTTTTTCAACACTAACACAAGTGCGAAAAGTGGTTTTTCAACACTAACACAAGTGCGAAAAGTGGTTTTTCAACACTAACACAAGTGCGAAAAGTGGTTTTTCAACACTAACACAAGTGCAAAAAGTGTTTTTTCAACACTATCACAAGTGCAAAAAGTGTTTTTTCCACACTAATACAAGTGCAAAAGTGATTTCCTGCACCAAAACAAGTGCGAAAAGTGGCTTTTCAACACTAACACAAGTGCAAAAAAGTGGTTTTTCAACACTATCACAAGTGCGAAAAGTGGTTTTACCACACTAATACAATTGCAAAAGTGGTTTCCTGCACCAACACAAGTGCAAAAAGTGGTTTTTCAACACTAACACAAGTGCGAAAAGTGGCTTTTCAACACTAACACAAGTGCAAAAAAGTGGTTTTTCAACACTAACACAAGTGCGAAAAGTGGTTTTTCAACACTAACACAAGTGCGAAAAGTGGTTTTTCCACACGAATACAAGTGCAAAAGTGGTTTCCTACACCAACACAAGTGCGAAAAGTGGTTTTTCAACACGAACACAAGTGCGAAAAGTGGTTTTTCAACACTATCACAAGTGCAAAAAGTGTTTTTTCCACACTAATACAAGTGCAAAAAGTGGTTTCCTGAACCAACAAAAGTGCGAAAAGTGGTTTTTCAACACTAACACAAGTGCGAAAGTGGTTTTTCAACACTAACACAAGTGCGAATAGTGGTTTTTCAACACTATCACAAGTGCAAAAAGTGTTTTTTCCACACTAATACAAGTGCAAAAGTGGTTTCCTGCACCAACACAAGTGCAAAAAGTGTTTTTTCAACAATAACACAAGTGCAAAAAGTGGTTTTTCAACACTATCACAAGTGCAAAAAGTGTTTTTTCCACACTAATACAAGTGCAAAAGTGGTTTCCTGCACCAACACAAGTGCGAAAAGTGGTTTTTCAACACTAACACAAGTGCAAAAAAGTGGTTTTTCAACACTATCACAAGTGCGAAAAGTGGTTTTTCCACACTAATACAAGTGCAAAAGTGGTTTCCTGCACCAGCACAAGTGCGAAAAGTGGTTTTTCAACACTAACACAAGTGCGAAAAGTGGTTTTTCAACACTAACACAAGTGCGAAAAGTGTTTTTTCCACACTAATACAAGTGCAAAAGTGGTTTCCTGCACCAACACAAGTGCGAAAAGTGGTTTTTCAACACTAACACAAGCGCGAAAAGTGGTTTTTCAACACTATCACGAGTGCAAAAAGTGTTTTTTCCACACTAATACAAGTGCAAAAGTGGTTTCCTGCACCAACACAAGTGCGAAAAGTGGTTTTTCAACACTAACACAAGTGCGAAAAGTGGTTTTTCAACACTAACACAAGTGCGAAAAGTGGTTTTTCAACACTAACACAAGTGCGAAAAGTGGTTTTTCAACACTAACACAAGTGCAAAAAGTGTTTTTTCAACACTATCACAAGTGCAAAAAGTGTTTTTTCCACACTAATACAAGTGCAAAAGTGATTTACTGCACCAACACAAGTGCGAAAAGTGGTTTTTCAACACTAACACAAGTGCAAAAAGTGGTTTTTCAACACTAACACAAGTGCGAAAAGTGGTTTTTCAACACTATCACAAGTGCGAAAAGTGGTTTTACCACACTAATACAATTGCAAAAGTGGTTTCCTGCACCAACACAAGTGCGAAAAGTTGTTTTTCAACACTAACACAAGTGCAAAAAGTGGTTTTTCAACACTAACACAAGTGCGAAAAGTGGTTTTTCCACACTAACACAAGTGCGAAAAGTGGTTTTTCAACACTAACACAAGTGCAAAAGTGATTTCCTGCACCAACACAAGTGCGAAAAGTGGTTTTTCAACACTAACACAAGTGCGAAAAGTGTTTTTTCAACACTAACACAAGTGCAAAAAGTGTTTTTTCAACACTATCACAAGTGCAAAAAGTGTTTTTTCCACACTAATACAAGTGCAAAAGTGATTTCCTGCACCAACACAAGTGCGAAAAGTGGCTTTTCAACACTAACACAAGTGCAAGTGCAAAAAAGTGGTTTTTCAACACTATCACAAGTGCGAAAAGTGCTTTTACCACACTAATACAATTGCAAAAGTGGTTTCCTGTACCAACACAAGTGCAAAAAGTGGTTTTTCAACACTAACACAAGTGCAAAAAGTGGCTTTTCAACACTAACACAAGTGCAAAAAAGTGGTTTTTCAACACTAACACAAGTGCGAAAAGTGGTTTTTCAACACTAACACAAGTGCGAAAAGTGGTTTTTCCACACGAATACAAGTGCAAAAGTGGTTTCCTGCACCAACACAAGTGCGAAAAGTGGTTTTTCAACACGAACACAAGTGCGAAAAGTGGTTTTTCAACACTATCACAAGTGCAAAAAGTGTTTTTTCCACACTAATACAAGTGCAAAAAGTGGTTTCCTGAACCAACAAAAGTGCGAAAAGTGGTTTTTCAACACTAACACAAGTGCGAAAAGTGGTTTTTCAACACTAACACAAGTGCGAATAGTGGTTTTTCAACACTATCACAAGTGCAAAAAGTGTTTTTTCCACACTAATACAAGTGCAAAAGTGGTTTCCTGCACCAACACAAGTGCGAAAAGTGGTTTTTCAACACTAACACAAGTGCAAAAAAGTGGTTTTTCAACACTATCACAAGTGCAAAAAGTGGTTTTTCCACACTAATACAAGTGCAAAAGTGGTTTCCTGCACCAGCACAAGTGCGAAAAGTGGTTTTTCAACACTAACACAGGTGCGAAAAGTGGTTTTTCAACACTAACACAAGTGCGAAAAGTGTTTTTTCCACACTAATACAAGTGCAAAAGTGGTTTCCTGCTCCAACACAAGTGCGAAAAGTGGTTTTTCAACACTAACACAAGTGCAAAAAGTGGTTTTTCAACACTAACACAAGTGCGAAAAGTGGTTTTTCCACACTAACACAAGTGCGAAAAGTGGTTTTTCAACACTAACACAAGTGCAAAAGTGATTTCCTGCACCAACACAAGTGCGAAAAGTGGTTTTTCAACACTAACACAAGTGCGAAAAGTGGTTTTTCAACACTAACACAAGTGCGAAAAGTCGTTTTTCAACACTAACACAAGTGCAAAAAGTGTTTTTTCAACACTATCACAAGTGCAAAAAGTGTTTTTTCCACACTAATACAAGTGCAAAAGTGATTTCCTGCACCAACACAAGTGCGAAAAGTGGCTTTTCAACACTAACACAAGTGCAAAAAAGTGGTTTTTCAACACTATCACAAGTGCGAAAAGTGGTTTTACCACACTAATACAATTGCAAAAGTGGTTTCCTGCACCAACACAAGTGCAAAAAGTGGTTTTTCAACACTAACACAAGTGCGAAAAGTGGCTTTTCAACACTAACACAAGTGCGAAAAGTGGTTTTTCAACACTAACACAAGTGCGAAAAGTGGTTTTTCCACACGAATACAAGTGCAAAAGTGGTTTCCTACACCAACACAAGTGCGAAAAGTGGTTTTTCAACACGAACACAAGTGCGAAAATTGGTTTTTCAACACTATCACAAGTGCAAAAAGTGTTTTTTCCACACTAATACAAGTGCAAAAAGTGGTTTCCTGAACCAACAAAAGTGCAAAAAGTGGTTTTTCAACACTAACACAAGTGCGAAAAGTGGTTTTTCAACACTAACACAAGTGCGAAAAGTGGTTTTTCCACACGAATACAAGTGCAAAAGTGGTTTCCTACACCAACACAAGTGCGAAAAGTGGTTTTTCAACACGAACACAAGTGCGAAAATTGGTTTTTCAACACTATCACAAGTGCAAAAAGTGTTTTTTCCACACTAATACAAGTGCAAAAAGTGGTTTCCTGAACCAACAAAAGTGCGAAAAGTGGTTTTTCAACACTAACACAAGTGCGAATAGTGGTTTTTCAACACTATCACAAGTGCAAAAAGTGTTTTTTCCACACTAATACAAGTGCAAAAGTGGTTTCCTGCACCAACACAAGTGCAAAAAGTGTTTTTTCAACACTAACACAAGTGCAAAAAGTGGTTTTTCAACACTATCACAAGTGCAAAAAGTGTTTTTTCCACACTAATACAAGTGCAAAAGTGGTTTCCTGCACCAACACAAGTGCGAAAAGTGGTTTTTCAACACTATCACAAGTGCAAAAAGTGGTTTTTCAACACTAACACAAGTGCGAAAAGTGGTTTTTCCACACTAACACAAGTGCGAAAAGTGGTTTTTCCACACTAACACAAGTGCGAAAAGTGGTTTTTCAACACTAACACAAGTGCAAAAGTGATTTCCTGCACCAACACAAGTGCGAAAAGTGGTTTTTCAACACAAACACAAGTGCGAAAAGTGGTTTTTCAACACTAACAAGTGCGAAAAGTGGTTTTTCAACACTAACACAAGTGCGAAAAGTGGTTTTTCAACACTAACACAAGTGCAAAAAGTGTTTTTTCAACACTATCACAAGTGCAAAAAGTGTTTTTTCCACACTAATACAACTGCAAAAGTGATTTCCTGCACCAACACAAGTGCGAAAAGTGGCTTTTCAACACTATCACAAGTGCGAAAAGTGGTTTTACCACACTAATACAATTGCAAAAGTGGTTTCCTGCACCAACACAAGTGCGAAAAGTGGTTTTTCAACACTAACACAATTGCGAAAAGTGGTTTTTCAACACTACCACAAGTGCGAAAAGTGGTTTTTCAACACTAACACAAGTGCGAAAAGTGGTTTTTCCACACGAATACAAGTGCAAAAGTGGTTTCCTGCACCAACACAAGTGCGAAAAGTGGTTTTTCAACACGAACACAAGTGCGAAAAGTGGTTTTTCAACACTATCACAAGTGCAAAAAGGGTTTTTTCCACACTAATACAAGTGCAAAAAGTGGTTTACTAAACCAACAAAAGTGCGAAAAGTGGTTTTTCAACACTAACACAAGTGCGAATAGTGGTTTTTCAACACTATCACAAGTGCAAAAAGTGTTTTTTCCACACTAATACAAGTGCAAAAGTGGTTTCCTGCACCAACACAAGTGCAAAAAGTGTTTTTTCAACACTAACACAAGTGCAAAAAGTGGTTTTTCAACACTATCACAAGTGCAAAAAGTGTTTTTTCCACACTAATACAAGTGCAAAAGTGGTTTCCTGCACCAACACAAGTGTGAAAAGTGGTTTTTCAACACTAACACAAGTGCGAAAAGTGTTTTTTCCACACTAGTACATGTGCAAAAGTGGTTTCCTGCACCAGCACAAGTGCGAAAAGTGGTTTTTCAACACTAACACAAGTGCAAAAAGTGGTTTTTCAACACTAACACAAGTGCGAAAAGTGGTTTTTCCACACTAACACAAGTGCGAAAAGTGGTTTTTCAACACTAACACAAGTGCAAAAGTGATTTCCTGCACCAACACAAGTGTGAAAAGTGGTTTTTCAACACTAACACAAGTGCGAAAAGTGGTTTTTCAACACTAACACAAGTGCGAAAAGTGGTTTTTCAACACTAACACAAGTGCGAAAAGTGGTTTTTCAACTCTAACACAAGTGCAAAAAGTGTTTTTTCAACACTATCACAAGTGCAAAAAGTGTTTTTTCCACACTAATACAAGTGCAAAAGTGATTTCCTGCACCAACACAAGTGCGAAAAGTGGCTTTTCAACACTAACACAAGTGCAAAAAAGTGGTTTTTCAACACTATCACAAGTGCGAAAAGTGGTTTTACCACACTAATACAATTGCAAAAGTGGTTTCCTGCACCAACACAAGTGCAAAAAGTGGTTTTTCAACACTAACACAAGTGCGAAAAGTGGCTTTTCAACACTAACACAAGTGCAAAAAACATGGTTTTTCAACACTAACACAAGTGCGAAAAGTGGTTTTTCCACACGAATACAAGTGCAAAAGTGGTTTCCTACACCAACACAAGTGCGAAAAGTGGTTTTTCAACACGAACACAAGTGCGAAAAGTGGTTTTTCAACACTATCACAAGTGCAAAAAGTGTTTTTTCCACACTAATACAAGTGCAAAAATTGGTTTCCTGAACCAACAAAAGTGCGAAAAGTGGTTTTTCAACACTAACACAAGTGCGAAAAGTGGTTTTTCAACACTAACACAAGTGCGAATAGTGGATTTTCAACACCATCACAAGTGCAAAAAGTGTTTTTTCCACACTAATACAAGTGCAAAAGTGGTTTCCTGCACCAACACAAGCGCAAAAAGTGTTTTTTCAACAATAACACAAGTGCAAAAAGTGGTTTTTCAACACTATCACAAGTGCAAAAAGTGTTTTTTCCACACAAATACAAGTGCAAAAGTGGTTTCCTGCACCAACACAAGTGCGAAAAGTGGTTTTTCAACACTAACACAAGTGCAAAAAAGTGGTTTTCAACACTATCACAAGTGCGAAAAGTGGTTTTTCCACACTAATACAAGTGCAAAAGTGGTTTCCTGCACCAGCACAAGTGCGAAAAGTGGTTTTTCAACACTAACACAAGTGCGAAAAGTGGTTTTTCAACACTAACACAAGTGCGAAAAGTGTTTTTTCCACACTAATACAAGTGCAAAAGTGGTTTCCTGCACCAACACAAGTGCGAAAAGTGGTTTTTCAACACTAACACAAGTGCGAAAAGTGGTTTTTCAACACTAACACAAGTGCGAAAAGTGGTTTTTCAAAACTAACACAAGTGCGAAAAGTGTTTTTTCCACACTAATACAAGTGCAAAAGTGGTTTCCTGCACCAACACAAGTGCGAAAAGTGGTTTTTCAACACTAACACAAGTGCGAAAAGTGGTTTTTCAACACTAACACAAGTGCGAAAAGTGGTTTTTCAACACTATCACAAGTGCAAAAAGTGTTTTTTCCATACTAATACAAGTGCAAAAGTGGTTTCCTGCACCAATACAAGTGCGAAAAGTGGTTTTTCAACACTAACACAAGTGCAAAAAGTGTTTTTTCCACACTAATACAAGTGCAAAAGTGGTTTCCTGCACCAACACAAGTGCGAAAAGTGGTTTTTCAACACTAACACAAGTGCGAAAAGTGGTTTTTCAACACTAACACAAGTGCGAAAAGTGGTTTTTCAACACTAACACAAGTGCGAAAAGTGGTTTTTCAACACTAACACAAGTGCAAAAAGTGTTTTTTCAACACTATCACAAGTGCAAAAAGTGTTTTTTCCACACTAATACAAGTGCAAAAGTGATTTACTGCACCAACACAAGTGCGAAAAGTGGTTTTTCAACACTAACACAAGTGCGAAAAGTGGTTTTTCCACACTAACACAAGTGCGAAAAGTGGTTTTTCCACACTAACACAAGTGCGAAAAGTGGTTTTTCAACACTAACACAAGTGCAAAAGTGATTTCCTGCACCAACACAAGTGCGAAAAGTGGTTTTTCAACACAAACACAAGTGCGAAAAGTGGTTTTTCAACACTAACAAGTGCGAAAAGTGGTTTTTCAACACTAACACAAGTGCGAAAAGTGGTTTTTCAACACTAACACAAGTGCAAAAAGTGTTTTTTCCACACTAATACAAGTGCAAAAGTGATTTCCTGCACCAACACAAGTGCGAAAAGTGGTTTTTCAACACTAACACAATTGCGAAAAGTGGTTTTTCAACACTACCACAAGTGCGAAAAGTGGTTTTTCAACACTAACACAAGTGCGAAAAGTGGTTTTTCCACACGAATACAAGTGCAAAAGTGGTTTCCTGCACCAACACATGTGCGAAAAGTGGTTTTTCAACACGAACACAAGTGCGAAAAGTGGTTTTTCAACACTATCACAAGTGCAAAAAGTGTTTTTTCCACACTAATACAAGTGCAAAAAGTGGTTTCCTGAACCAACAAAAGTGCGAAAAGTGGTTTTTCAACACTAACACAAGTGCGAATAGTGGTTTTTCAACACTATCACAAGTGCAAAAAGTGTTTTTTCCACACTAATACAAGTGCAAAAGTGGTTTCCTGCACCAACACAAGTGCAAAAAGTGTTTTTTCAACACTAACACAAGTGCAAAAAGTGGTTTTTCAACACTATCACAAGTGCAAAAAGTGTTTTTTCCACACTAATACAAGTGCAAAAGTGGTTTCCTGCACCAACACAAGTGTGAAAAGTGGTTTTTCAACACTAACACAAGTGCAAAAAGTGGTTTTTCAACACTAACACAAGTGCGAAAAGTGGTTTTTCCACACTAACACAAGTGCGAAAAGTGGTTTTTCAACACTAACACAAGTGCGAAAAGTGGTTTTTCCACACAAATACAAGTGCAAAAGTGGTTTCCTGCACCAACACAAGTGCGAAAAGTGGTTTTTCAACACGAACACAAGTGCGAAAAGTGGTTTTTCAACACTATCACAAGTGCAAAAAGTGTTTTTTCCACACTAATACAAGTGCAAAAAGTGGTTTCCTGAACCAACAAAAGTGCGAAAAGTGGTTTTTCAACACTAACACAAGTGCGAATAGTGGTTTTTCAAAACTATCACAAGTGCAAAAAGTGTTTTTTCCACACTAATACAAGTGCAAAAGTGGTTTCCTGCACCAACACAAGTGCAAAAAGTGTTTTTTCAACACTAACACAAGTGCAAAAAGTGGTTTTTCAACACTAATACAAGTGCAAAAGTGGTTTCCTGCACCAACACAAGTGCGAAAAGTGGTTTTTCAACACTAACACAAGTGCAAAAAGTGGTTTTTCAACACTAACACAAGTGCGAAAAGTGGTTTTTCCACACTAACACAAGTGCGAAAAGTGGTTTTTCAACACTAACACAAGTGCAAAAGTGATTTCCTGCACCAACACAAGTGCGAAAAGTGTTTTTTCAACACTATCACAAGTGCAAAAAGTGTTTTTTCCACAATAATACAAGTGCAAAAGTGATTTCCTGCACCAACACAAGTGCGAAAAGTGGCTTTTCAACACTAACACAAGTGCAAAAAAGTGGTTTTTCAACACTATCACAAGTGCGAAATGTGGTTTTCCCACACTAATACAATTGCAAAAGTGGTTTCCTGCACCAACACAAGTGCGAAAAGTGGTTTTTCAACACTAACACAATTGCGAAAAGTGGTTTTTCAACACTACCACAAGTGCGAAAAGTGGTTTTTCAACACTAACGCAAGTGCGAAAAGTGGTTTTTCCACACGAATACAAGTGCAAAAGTGGTTTCCTGCACCAACACAAGTGCGAAAAGTGGTTTTTCAACACGAACACAAGTGCGAAAAGTGGTTTTTCAACACTATCACAAGTGCAAAAAGGGTTTTTTCCACACTAATACAAGTGCAAAAAGTGGTTTCCTGAACCAACAAAAGTGCGAAAAGTGGTTTTTCAACACTAACACAAGTGCGAATAGTGGTTTTTCAACACTATCACAAGTGCAAAAAGTGTTTTTTCCACACTAATACAAGTGCAAAAGTGGTTTCCTGCACCAACACAAGTGCAAAAAGTGTTTTTTCAACACTAACACAAGTGCAAAAAGTGGTTTTTCAACACTAACACAAGTGCGAAAAGTGGTTTTTCAACACTAACACAAGTGCAAAAAGTATTTTTTCAACACTATCACAAGTGCAAAAAGTGTTTTTTCCACACTAATACAAGTGCAAAAGTGATTTCCTGCACCAACACAAGTGCGAAAAGTGGCTTTTCAACACTAACACAAGTGCAAAAAAGTGGTTTTTCAACACTATCACAAGTGCGAAAAGTGGTTTTACCACACTAATACAATTGCAAAAGTGGTTTCCTGCACCAACACAAGTGCAAAAAGTGGTTTTTCAACACTAACACAAGTGCGAAAAGTGGCTTTTCAACACTAACACAAGTGCAAAAAAGTGGTTTTTCAACACTAACACAAGTGCGAAAAGTGGTTTTTCAACACTAACACAAGTGCGAAAAGTGGTTTTTCCACACGAATACAAGTGCAAAAGTGGTTTCCTACACCAACACAAGTGCGAAAAGTGGTTTTTCAACACTATCACAAGTGCAAAAAGTGTTTTTTCCACACGAATACAAGTGCAAAAAGTGGTTTCCTGAACCAACAAAAGTGCGAAAAGTGGTTTTTCAACACTAACACAAGTGCGGAAAGTGGTTTTTCAACACTAACACAAGTGCGAATAGTGGTTTTTCAACACTATCACAAGTGCAAAAAGTGTTTTTTCCACACTAATACAAGTGCAAAAGTGGTTTCCTGCACCAACACAAGTGCAAAAAGTGTTTTTTCAACACTAACACAAGTGCAAAAAGTGGTTTTTCAACACTATCACAAGTGCAAAAAGTGTTTTTTCCACACTAATACAAGTGCAAAAGTGGTTTCCTGCACCAACACAAGTGCGAAAAGTGGTTTTTCAACACTAACACAAGTGCAAAAAAGTGGTTTTTCAACACTATCACAAGTGCGAAAAGTGGTTTTTCCACACTAATACAAGTGCAAAAGTGGTTTCCTGCACCAGCACAAGTGCGAAAAGTGGTTTTTCAACACTAACACAGGTGCGAAAAGTGGTTTTTCAACACTAACACAAGTGCGAAAAGTGTTTTTTCCACACTAATACAAGTGCAAAAGTGGTTTCCTGCACCAACACAAGTGCGAAAAGTGGTTTTTCAACACTAACACAAGTGCAAAAAGTGGTTTTTCAACACTAACACAAGTGCGAAAAGTGGTTTTTCCACACTAACACAAGTGCGAAAAGTGGTTTTTCAACACTAACACAAGTGCAAAAGTGATTTCCTGCACCAACACAAGTGCGAAAAGTGGTTTTTCAACACTAACACAAGTGCGAAAAGTGGTTTTTCAACACTAACACAAGTGCAAAAAGTGTTTTTTCAACACTATCACAAGTGCAAAAAGTGTTTTTTCCACACTAATACAAGTGCAAAAGTGATTTCCTGCACCAACACAAGTGCGAAAAGTGGCTTTTCAACACTAACACAAGTGCAAAAAAGTGGTTTTTCAACACTATCACAAGTGCGAAAAGTGGTTTTACCACACTAATACAATTGCAAAAGTGGTTTACTGCACCAACACAAGTGCAAAAAGTGGTTTTTCAACACTAACACAAGTGCGAAAAGTGGCTTTTCAACACTAACACAAGTGCAAAAAAGTGGTTTTTCAACACTAACACAAGTGCGAAAAGTGGTTTTTCAACACTAACACAAGTGCGAAAAGTGGTTTTTCCACACGAATACAAGTGCAAAAGTGGTTTCCTACACCAACACAAGTGCGAAAAGTGGTTTTTCAACACGAACACAAGTGTGAAAAGTGGTTTTTCAACACTATCACAAGTGCAAAAAGTGTTTTTTCCACACTAATACAAGTGCAAAAAGTGGTTTCCTGAACCAACAAAAGTGCGAAAAGTGGTTTTTCAACACTAACACAAGTGCGAAAAGTGGTTTTTCAACACTAACACAAGTGCGAATAGTGGTTTTTCAACACTATCACAAGTGCAAAAAGTGTTTTTTCCACACTAATACAAGTGCAAAAGTGGTTTCCTGCACCAACACAAGTGCAAAAAGTGTTTTTTCAACACTAACACAAGTGCAAAAAGTGGTTTTTCAACACTATCACAAGTGCAAAAAGTGTTTTTTCCACACTAATACAAGTGCAAAAGTGGTTTCCTGCACCAACACAAGTGCGAAAAGTGGTTTTTCAACACTAACACAAGTGCAAAAAAGTGGTTTTTCAACACTATCACAAGTGCGAAAAGTGGTTTTTCCACACTAATACAAGTGCAAAAGTGGTTTCCTGCACCAGCACAAGTGCGAAAAGTGGTTTTTCAACACTAACACAAGTGCGAAAAGTGGTTTTTCAACACTAACACAAGTGCGAAAAGTGTTTTTTCCACACGAATACAAGTGCAAAAGTGGTTTCCTGCACCAACACAAGTGCGAAAAGTGGTTTTTCAACACTATCACAAGTGCAAAAAGTGGTTTGTCAACACTAACACAACTGCGAAAAGTGGTTTTTCCATACTAACACAAGTGCGAAAAGTGGTTTTTCAACACTAACACAAGTGCAAAAGTGATTTCCTGCACCAACACAAGTGCGAAAAGTGGTTTTTCAACACAAACACAAGTGCGAAAAGTGGTTTTTCAACACTAACAAGTGCGAAAAGTGGTTTTTCAACACTAACACAAGTGCGAAAAGTGGTTTTTCAACACTAACACAAGTGCAAAAAGTGTTTTTTCAACACTATCACAAGTGCAAAAAGTGTTTTTTCCACACTAATACAACTGCAAAAGTGATTTCCTGCACCAACACAAGTGCGAAAAGTGGCTTTTCAACACTAACACAAGTGCAAAAAAGTGGTTTTTCAACACTATCACAAGTGCGAAAAGTGGTTTTACCACACTAATACAATTGCAAAAGTGGTTTCCTGCACCAACACAAGTGCGAAAAGTGGTTTTTCAACACTAACACAATTGCGAAAAGTGGTTTTTCAACACTACCACAAGTGCGAAAAGTGGTTTTTCAACACTAACACAAGTGCGAAAAGTGGTTTTTCCACACGAATACAAGTGCAAAAGTGGTTTCCTGCACCAACACAAGTGCGAAAAGTGGTTTTTCAACACGAACACAAGTGCGAAAAGTGGTTTTTCAACACTATCACAAGTGCAAAAAGGGTTTTTTCCACACTAATACAAGTGCAAAAAGTGGTTTACTAAACCAACACAAGTGCGAAAAGTGGTTTTTCAACACTAACACAAGTGCGAATAGTGGTTTTTCAACACTATCACAAGTGCAAAAAGTGTTTTTTCCACACTAATACAAGTGCAAAAGTGGTTTCCTGCACCAACACAAGTGCGAAAAGTGTTTTTTCAACACTAACACAAGTGCAAAAAGTGGTTTTTCAACACTATCACAAGTGCGAAAAGTGGTTTTTCCACACTAATACAAGTGCGAATAGTGGTTTTTCAACACTATCACAAGTGCAAAAAGTGTTTTTTCCACACTAATACAAGTGCAAAAGTGGTTTCCTGCACCAACACAAGTGCAAAAAGTGTTTTTTCAACACTAACACAAGTGCGAAAAGTGGTTTTTCAACACTAACACAAGTGCGAAAAGTGGTTTTTCAACACTAACACAAGTGCAAAAAGTGTTTTTTCAACACTATCACAAGTGCAAAAAGTGTTTTTTCCACACTAATACAAGTGCAAAAGTGATTTCCTGCACCAACACAAGTGCGAAAAGTGGCTTTTCAACACTAACACAAGTGCAAAAAAGTGGTTTTTCAACACTATCACAAGTGCGAAAAGTGGTTTTACCACACTAATACAATTGCAAAAGTGGTTTCCTGCACCAACACAAGTGCAAAAAGTGGTTTTTCAACACTAACACAAGTGCGAAAAGTGGCTTTTCAACACTAACACAAGTGCAAAAAAGTGGTTTTTCAACACTAACACAAGTGCGAAAAGTGGTTTTTCAACACTAACACAAGTGCGAAAAGTGGTTTTTCCACACGAATACAAGTGCAAAAGTGGTTTCCTACACCAACACAAGTGCGAAAAGTGGTTTTTCAACACTATCACAAGTGCAAAAAGTGTTTTTTCCACACTAATACAAGTGCAAAAAGTGGTTTCCTGAACCAACAAAAGTGCGAAAAGTGGTTTTTCAACACTAACACAAGTGCGAAAAGTGGTTTTTCAACACTAACACAAGTGCGAATAGTGGTTTTTCAACACTATCACAAGTGCAAAAGGTGTTTTTTCCACACTAATACAAGTGCAAAAGTGGTTTCCTGCACCAACACAAGTGCAAAAAGTGTTTTTTCAACACTAACACAAGTGCAAAAAGTGGTTTTTCAACACTATCACAAGTGCAAAAAGTGTTTTTTCCACACTAATACAAGTGCAAAAGTGGTTTCCTGCACCAACACAAGTGCGAAAAGTGGTTTTTCAACACTAACACAAGTGCAAAAAAGTGGTTTTTCAACACTATCACAAGTGCGAAAAGTGGTTTTTCCACACTAATACAAGTGCAAAAGTGGTTTCCTGCACCAGCACAAGTGCGAAAAGTGGTTTTTCAACACTAACACAGGTGCGAAAAGTGGTTTTTCAACACTAACACAAGTGCGAAAAGTGTTTTTTCCACACTAATACAAGTGCAAAAGTGGTTTCCTGCACCAACACAAGTGCGAAAAGTGGTTTTTCAACACTAACACAAGTGCAAAAAGTGGTTTTTCAACACTAACACAAGTGCGAAAAGTGGTTTTTCCACACTAACACAAGTGCGAAAAGTGGTTTTTCAACACTAACACAAGTGCAAAAGTGATTTCCTGCACCAACACAAGTGCGAAAAGTGGTTTTTCAACACTAACACAAGTGCGAAAAGTGGTTTTTCAACACTAACACAAGTGCAAAAAGTGTTTTTTCAACACTATCACAAGTGCAAAAAGTGTTTTTTCCACACTAATACAAGTGCAAAAGTGATTTCCTGCACCAACACAAGTGCGAAAAGTGGCTTTTCAACACTAACACAAGTGCAAAAAAGTGGTTTTTCAACACTAACACAAGTGCGAAAAGTGGTTTTTCAACACTAACACAAGTGCGAAAAGTGGTTTTTCCACACGAATACAAGTGCAAAAGTGGTTTCCTACACCAACACAAGTGCGAAAAGTGTTTTTTCAACACGAACACAAGTGCGAAAAGTGGTTTTTCAACACTATCACAAGTGCAAAAAGTGTTTTTTCCACACTAATACAAGTGCAAAAGTGGTTTCCTGCACCAACACAAGTGCGAAAAGTGGTTTTTCAACACTAACACAAGTGCAAAAAAGTGGTTTTTCAACACTATCACAAGTGCGAAAAGTGGTTTTTCCACACTAATACAAGTGCGAATAGTGGTTTTTCAACACTATCACAAGTGCAAAAAGTGTTTTTTCCACACTAATACAAGTGCAAAAGTGGTTTCCTGCACCAACACAAGTGCAAAAAGTGTTTTTTCAACACTAACACAAGTGCGAAAAGTGGTTTTTCAACACTAACACAAGTGCGAAAAGTGGTTTTTCAACACTAACACAAGTGCAAAAAGTGTTTTTTCAACACTATCACAAGTGCAAAAAGTGTTTTTTCCACACTAATACAAGTGCAAAAGTGATTTCCTGCACCAACACAAGTGCGAAAAGTGGCTTTTCAACACTAACACAAGTGCAAAAAAGTGGTTTTTCAACACTATCACAAGTGCGAAAAGTGGTTTTACCACACTAATACAATTGCAAAAGTGGTTTCCTGCACCAACACAAGTGCAAAAAGTGGTTTTTCAACACTAACACAAGTGCGAAAAGTGGCTTTTCAACACTAACACAAGTGCAAAAAAGTGGTTTTTCAACACTAACACAAGTGCGAAAAGTGGTTTTTCAACACTAACACAAGTGCGAAAAGTGGTTTTTCCACACGAATACAAGTGCAAAAGTGGTTTCCTACACCAACACAAGTGCGAAAAGTGGTTTTTCAACACTATCACAAGTGCAAAAAGTGTTTTTTCCACACTAATACAAGTGCAAAAAGTGGTTTCCTGAACCAACAAAAGTGCGAAAAGTGGTTTTTCAACACTAACACAAGTGCGAAAAGTGGTTTTTCAACACTAACACAAGTGCGAATAGTGGTTTTTCAACACTATCACAAGTGCAAAAGGTGTTTTTTCCACACTAATACAAGTGCAAAAGTGGTTTCCTGCACCAACACAAGTGCAAAAAGTGTTTTTTCAACACTAACACAAGTGCAAAAAGTGGTTTTTCAACACTATCACAAGTGCAAAAAGTGTTTTTTCCACACTAATACAAGTGCAAAAGTGGTTTCCTGCACCAACACAAGTGCGAAAAGTGGTTTTTCAACACTAACACAAGTGCAAAAAAGTGGTTTTTCAACACTATCACAAGTGCGAAAAGTGGTTTTTCCACACTAATACAAGTGCAAAAGTGGTTTCCTGCACCAGCACAAGTGCGAAAAGTGGTTTTTCAACACTAACACAGGTGCGAAAAGTGGTTTTTCAACACTAACACAAGTGCGAAAAGTGTTTTTTCCACACTAATACAAGTGCAAAAGTGGTTTCCTGCACCAACACAAGTGCGAAAAGTGGTTTTTCAACACTAACACAAGTGCAAAAAGTGGTTTTTCAACACTAACACAAGTGCGAAAAGTGGTTTTTCCACACTAACACAAGTGCGAAAAGTGGTTTTTCAACACTAACACAAGTGCAAAAGTGATTTCCTGCACCAACACAAGTGCGAAAAGTGGTTTTTCAACACTAACACAAGTGCGAAAAGTGGTTTTTCAACACTAACACAAGTGCAAAAAGTGTTTTTTCAACACTATCACAAGTGCAAAAAGTGTTTTTTCCACACTAATACAAGTGCAAAAGTGATTTCCTGCACCAACACAAGTGCGAAAAGTGGCTTTTCAACACTAACACAAGTGCAAAAAAGTGGTTTTTCAACACTATCACAAGTGCGAAAAGTGGTTTTACCACACTAATACAATTGCAAAAGTGGTTTACTGCACCAACACAAGTGCAAAAAGTGGTTTTTCAACACTAACACAAGTGCGAAAAGTGGCTTTTCAACACTAACACAAGTGCAAAAAAGTGGTTTTTCAACACTAACACAAGTGCGAAAAGTGGTTTTTCAACACTAACACAAGTGCGAAAAGTGGTTTTTCCACACGAATACAAGTGCAAAAGTGGTTTCCTACACCAACACAAGTGCGAAAAGTGGTTTTTCAACACGAACACAAGTGTGAAAAGTGGTTTTTCAACACTATCACAAGTGCAAAAAGTGTTTTTTCCACACTAATACAAGTGCAAAAAGTGGTTTCCTGAACCAACAAAAGTGCGAAAAGTGGTTTTTCAACACTAACACAAGTGCGAAAAGTGGTTTTTCAACACTAACACAAGTGCGAATAGTGGTTTTTCAACACTATCACAAGTGCAAAAAGTGTTTTTTCCACACTAATACAAGTGCAAAAGTGGTTTCCTGCACCAACACAAGTGCAAAAAGTGTTTTTTCAACACTAACACAAGTGCAAAAAGTGGTTTTTCAACACTATCACAAGTGCAAAAAGTGTTTTTTCCACACTAATACAAGTGCAAAAGTGGTTTCCTGCACCAACAGAAGTGCGAAAAGTGGTTTTTCAACACTAACACAAGTGCAAAAAAGTGGTTTTTCAACACTATCACAAGTGCGAAAAGTGGTTTTTCCACACTAATACAAGTGCAAAAGTGGTTTCCTGCACCAGCACAAGTGCGAAAAGTGGTTTTTCAACACTAACACAAGTGCGAAAAGTGGTTTTTCAACACTAACACAAGTGCGAAAAGTGTTTTTTCCACACTAATACAAGTGCAAAAGTGGTTTCCTGCACCAACACAAGTGCGAAAAGTGGTTTTTCAACACTATCACAAGTGCAAAAAGTGGTTTTTCAACACTAACACAACTGCGAAAAGTGGTTTTTCCACACTAACACAAGTGCGAAAAGTGGTTTTTCAACACTAACACAAGTGCAAAAGTGATTTCCTGCACCAACACAAGTGCGAAAAGTGGTTTTTCAACACAAACACAAGTGCGAAAAGTGGTTTTTCAACACTAACAAGTGCGAAAAGTGGTTTTTCAACACTAACACAAGTGCGAAAAGTGGTTTTTCAACACTAACACAAGTGCAAAAAGTGTTTTTTCAACACTATCACAAGTGCAAAAAGTGTTTTTTCCACACTAATACAACTGCAAAAGTGATTTCCTGCACCAACACAAGTGCGAAAAGTGGCTTTTCAACACTAACACAAGTGCAAAAAAGTGGTTTTTCAACACTATCACAAGTGCGAAAAGTGGTTTTACCACACTAATACAATTGCAAAAGTGGTTTCCTGCACCAACACAAGTGCGAAAAGTGGTTTTTCAACACTAACACAATTGCGAAAAGTGGTTTTTCAACACTACCACAAGTGCGAAAAGTGGTTTTTCAACACTAACACAAGTGCGAAAAGTGGTTTTTCCACACGAATACAAGTGCAAAAGTGGTTTCCTGCACCAACACAAGTGCGAAAAGTGGTTTTTCAACACGAACACAAGTGCGAAAAGTGGTTTTTCAACACTATCACAAGTGCAAAAAGTGTTTTTTCCACACTAATACAAGTGCAAAAGTGGTTTCCTGCACCAACACAAGTGCGAAAAGTGGTTTTTCAACACTAACACAAGTGCAAAAAAGTGGTTTTTCAACACTATCACAAGTGCGAAAGTGGTTTTTCCACACTAATACAAGTGCAAAAGTGGTTTCCTGCACCAGCACAAGTGCGAAAAGTGGTTTTTCAACACTAACACAAGTGCGAAAAGTGGTTTTTCAACACTAACACAAGTGCGAAAAGTGTTTTTTCCACACTAATACAAGTGCAAAAGTGGTTTCCTGCACCAACACAAGTGCGAAAAGTGGTTTTTCAACACTATCACAAGTGCAAAAAGTGGTTTTTCAACACTAACACAACTGCGAAAAGTGGTTTTTCCACACTAACACAAGTGCGAAAAGTGGTTTTTCAACACTAACACAAGTGCAAAAGTGATTTCCTGCACCAACACAAGTGCGAAAAGTGGTTTTTCAACACAAACACAAGTGCGAAAAGTGGTTTTTCAACACTAACAAGTGCGAAAAGTGGTTTTTCAACACTAACACAAGTGCGAAAAGTGGTTTTTCAACACTAACACAAGTGCAAAAAGTGTTTTTTCAACACTATCACAAGTGCAAAAAGTGTTTTTTCCACACTAATACAACTGCAAAAGTGATTTCCTGCACCAACACAAGTGCGAAAAGTGGCTTTTCAACACTAACACAAGTGCAAAAAAGTGGTTTTTCAACACTATCACAAGTGCGAAAAGTGGTTTTACCACACTAATACAATTGCAAAAGTGGTTTCCTGCACCAACACAAGTGCGAAAAGTGGTTTTTCAACACTAACACAATTGCGAAAAGTGGTTTTTCAACACTACCACAAGTGCGAAAAGTGGTTTTTCAACACTAACACAAGTGCGAAAAGTGGTTTTTCCACACGAATACAAGTGCAAAAGTGGTTTCCTGCACCAACACAAGTGCGAAAAGTGGTTTTTCAACACGAACACAAGTGCGAAAAGTGGTTTTTCAACACTATCACAAGTGCAAAAAGGGTTTTTTCCACACTAATACAAGTGCAAAAAGTGGTTTACTAAACCAACAAAAGTGCGAAAAGTGGTTTTTCAACACTAACACAAGTGCGAATAGTGGTTTTTCAACACTATCACAAGTGCAAAAAGTGTTTTTTCCACACTAATACAAGTGCAAAAGTGGTTTCCTGCACCAACACAAGTGCAAAAAGTGTTTTTTCAACACTAACACAAGTGCAAAAAGTGGTTTTTCAACACTATCACAAGTGCAAAAAGTGTTTTTTCCACACTAATACAAGTGCAAAAGTGGTTTCCTGCACCAACACAAGTGTGAAAAGTGGTTTTTCAACACTAACACAAGTGCAAAAAGTGGTTTTTCAACACTAACACAAGTGCGAAAAGTGTTTTTTCCACACTAATACAAGTGCAAAAGTGGTTTCCTGCACCAGCACAAGTGCGAAAAGTGGTTTTCAACACTAACACAAGTGCAAAAAGTGGTTTTTCAACACTAACACAAGTGCGAAAAGTGGTTTTTCCACACTAACACAAGTGCGAAAAGTGGTTTTTCAACACTAACACAAGTGCAAAAGTGATTTCCTGCACCAACACAAGTGTGAAAAGTGGTTTTTCAACACTAACACAAGTGCGAAAAGTGGTTTTTCAACACTAACACAAGTGCGAAAAGTGGTTTTTCAACACTAACACAAGTGCGAAAAGTGGTTTTTCAACACTAACACAAGTGCAAAAAGTGTTTTTTCAACACTATCACAAGTGCAAAAAGTGTTTTTTCCACACTAATACAAGTGCAAAAGTGATTTCCTGCACCAACACAAGTGCGAAAAGTGGCTTTTCAACACTAACACAAGTGCAAAAAAGTGGTTTTTCAACACTATCACAAGTGCGAAAAGTAGTTTTACCACACTAATACAATTGCAAAAGTGGTTTCCTGCACCAACACAAGTGCAAAAAGTGGTTTTTCAACACTAACACAAGTGCGAAAAGTGGCTTTTCAACACTAACACAAGTGCAAAAAAGTGGTTTTTCAACACTAACACAAGTGCGAAAAGTGGTTTTTCAACACTAACACAAGTGCGAAAAGTGTTTTTTCCACACGAATACAAGTGCAAAAGTGGTTTCCTACACCAACACAAGTGCGAAAAGTGTTTTTTCAACACGAACACAAGTGCGAAAAGTGGTTTTTCAACACTATCACAAGTGCAAAAAGTGTTTTTTCCACACTAATACAAGTGCAAAAATTGGTTTCCTGAACCAACAAAAGTGCGAAAAGTGGTTTTTCAACACTAACACAAGTGCGAAAAGTGGTTTTTCAACACTAACACAAGTGCGAATAGTGGTTTTTCAACACTATCACAAGTGCAAAAAGTGTTTTTTCCACACTAATACAAGTGCAAAAGTGGTTTCCTGCACCAACACAAGCGCAAAAAGTGTTTTTTCAACAATAACACAAGTGCAAAAAGTGGTTTTTCAACACTATCACAGGTGCAAAAAGTGTTTTTTCCACACTAATACAAGTGCAAAAGTGGTTTCCTGCACCAACACAAGTGCGAAAAGTGGTTTTTCAACACTAACACAAGTGCAAAAAAGTGGTTTTTCAACACTATCACAAGTGCGAAAAGTGGTTTTTCCACACTAATACAAGTGCAAAAGTGGTTTCCTGCACCAGCACAAGTGCAAAAAGTGGTTTTTCAACACTAACACAAGTGCGAAAAGTGGTTTTTCAACACTAACACAAGTGCGAAAAGTGTTTTTTCCACACTAATACAAGTGCAAAAGTGGTTTCCTGCACCAACACAAGTGCGAAAAGTGGTTTTTCAACATTAACACAAGTGCGAAAAGTGGTTTTTCAACACTAACACAAGTGCGAAAAGTGGTTTTTCAAAACTAACACAAGTGCAAAAGTGATTTCCTGCACCAACACAAGTGCGAAAAGTGGTTTTTCAACACTAACACAAGTGCGAAAAGTGGTTTTTCAACACTAACACAAGTGCAAAAAGTGGTTTCCTGAACCAACAAAAGTGCGAAAAGTGGTTTTTCAACACTAACACAAGTGCGAAAAGTGGTTTTTCAACACTAACACAAGTGCGAATAGTGGTTTTTCAACACTATCACAAGTGCAAAAAGTGTTTTTTCCACACTAATACAAGTGCAAAAGTGGTTTCCTGCACCAACACAAGTGCAAAAAGTGTTTTTTCAACACTAACACAAGTGCAAAAAGTGGTTTTTCAACACTAACACAAGTGCAAAAAGTGTTTTTTCAACACTATCACAAGTGCAAAAAGTGTTTTTTCCACACTAATACAAGTGCAAAAGTGATTTCCTGCACCAACACAAGTGCGAAAAGTGGCTTTTCAACACTAACACAAGTGCAAAAAAGTGGTTTTTCAACACTATCACAAGTGCGAAAAGTGGTTTTACCACACTAATACAATTGCAAAAGTGGTTTACTGCACCAACACAAGTGCGAAAAGTGGTTTTTCAACACTAACACAAGTGCGAAAAGTGGTTTTTCAACACTAACACAAGTGCAAAAAGTGTTTTTTCAACACTATCACAAGTGCAAAAAGTGTTTTTTCCACACTAATACAAGTGCAAAAGTGATTTCCTGCACCAACACAAGTGCGAAAAGTGGCTTTTCAACACTAACACAAGTGCAAAAAAGTGGTTTTTCAACACTATCACAAGTGCGAAAAGTGGTTTTACCACACTAATACAATTGCAAAAGTGGTTTACTGCACCAACACAAGTGCAAAAAGTGGTTTTTCAACACTAACACAAGTGCGAAAAGTGGCTTTTCAACACTAACACAAGTGCAAAAAAGTGGTTTTTCAACACTAACACAAGTGCGAAAAGTGGTTTTTCAACACTAACACAAGTGCGAAAAGTGGTTTTTCCACACGAATACAAGTGCAAAAGTGGTTTCCTACACCAACACAAGTGCGAAAAGTGGTTTTTCAACACGAACACAAGTGTGAAAAGTGGTTTTTCAACACTATCACAAGTGCAAAAAGTGTTTTTTCCACACTAATACAAGTGCAAAAAGTGGTTTCCTGAACCAACAAAAGTGCGAAAAGTGGTTTTTCAACACTAACACAAGTGCGAAAAGTGGTTTTTCAACACTAACACAAGTGCGAATAGTGGTTTTTCAACACTATCACAAGTGCAAAAAGTGTTTTTTCCACACTAATACAAGTGCAAAAGTGGTTTCCTGCACCAACACAAGTGCAAAAAGTGTTTTTTCAACACTAACACAAGTGCAAAAAGTGGTTTTTCAACACTATCACAAGTGCAAAAAGTGTTTTTTCCACACTAATACAAGTGCAAAAGTGGTTTCCTGCACCAACAGAAGTGCGAAAAGTGGTTTTTCAACACTAACACAAGTGCAAAAAAGTGGTTTTTCAACACTATCACAAGTGCGAAAAGTGGTTTTTCCACACTAATACAAGTGCAAAAGTGGTTTCCTGCACCAGCACAAGTGCGAAAAGTGGTTTTTCAACACTAACACAAGTGCGAAAAGTGGTTTTTCAACACTAACACAAGTGCGAAAAGTGTTTTTTCCACACTAATACAAGTGCAAAAGTGGTTTCCTGCACCAACACAAGTGCGAAAAGTGGTTTTTCAACACTATCACAAGTGCAAAAAGTGGTTTTTCAACACTAACACAACTGCGAAAAGTGGTTTTTCCACACTAACACAAGTGCGAAAAGTGGTTTTTCAACACTAACACAAGTGCAAAAGTGATTTCCTGCACCAACACAAGTGCGAAAAGTGGTTTTTCAACACAAACACAAGTGCGAAAAGTGGTTTTTCAACACTAACAAGTGCGAAAAGTGGTTTTTCAACACTAACACAAGTGCGAAAAGTGGTTTTTCAACACTAACACAAGTGCAAAAAGTGTTTTTTCAACACTATCACAAGTGCAAAAAGTGTTTTTTCCACACTAATACAACTGCAAAAGTGATTTCCTGCACCAACACAAGTGCGAAAAGTGGCTTTTCAACACTAACACAAGTGCAAAAAAGTGGTTTTTCAACACTATCACAAGTGCGAAAAGTGGTTTTACCACACTAATACAATTGCAAAAGTGGTTTCCTGCACCAACACAAGTGCGAAAAGTGGTTTTTCAACACTAACACAATTGCGAAAAGTGGTTTTTCAACACTACCACAAGTGCGAAAAGTGGTTTTTCAACACTAACACAAGTGCGAAAAGTGGTTTTTCCACACGAATACAAGTGCAAAAGTGGTTTCCTGCACCAACACAAGTGCGAAAAGTGGTTTTTCAACACGAACACAAGTGCGAAAAGTGGTTTTTCAACACTATCACAAGTGCAAAAAGTGTTTTTTCCACACTAATACAAGTGCAAAAGTGGTTTCCTGCACCAACACAAGTGCGAAAAGTGGTTTTTCAACACTAACACAAGTGCAAAAAAGTGGTTTTTCAACACTATCACAAGTGCGAAAAGTGGTTTTTCCACACTAATACAAGTGCAAAAGTGGTTTCCTGCACCAGCACAAGTGCGAAAAGTGGTTTTTCAACACTAACACAAGTGCGAAAAGTGGTTTTTCAACACTAACACAAGTGCGAAAAGTGTTTTTTCCACACTAATACAAGTGCAAAAGTGGTTTCCTGCACCAACACAAGTGCGAAAAGTGGTTTTTCAACACTATCACAAGTGCAAAAAGTGGTTTTTCAACACTAACACAACTGCGAAAAGTGGTTTTTCCACACTAACACAAGTGCGAAAAGTGGTTTTTCAACACTAACACAAGTGCAAAAGTGATTTCCTGCACCAACACAAGTGCGAAAAGTGGTTTTTCAACACAAACACAAGTGCGAAAAGTGGTTTTTCAACACTAACAAGTGCGAAAAGTGGTTTTTCAACACTAACACAAGTGCGAAAAGTGGTTTTTCAACACTAACACAAGTGCAAAAAGTGTTTTTTCAACACTATCACAAGTGCAAAAAGTGTTTTTTCCACACTAATACAACTGCAAAAGTGATTTCCTGCACCAACACAAGTGCGAAAAGTGGCTTTTCAACACTAACACAAGTGCAAAAAAGTGGTTTTTCAACACTATCACAAGTGCGAAAAGTGGTTTTACCACACTAATACAATTGCAAAAGTGGTTTCCTGCACCAACACAAGTGCGAAAAGTGGTTTTTCAACACTAACACAATTGCGAAAAGTGGTTTTTCAACACTACCACAAGTGCGAAAAGTGGTTTTTCAACACTAACACAAGTGCGAAAAGTGGTTTTTCCACACGAATACAAGTGCAAAAGTGGTTTCCTGCACCAACACAAGTGCGAAAAGTGGTTTTTCAACACGAACACAAGTGCGAAAAGTGGTTTTTCAACACTATCACAAGTGCAAAAAGGGTTTTTTCCACACTAATACAAGTGCAAAAAGTGGTTTACTAAACCAACAAAAGTGCGAAAAGTGGTTTTTCAACACTAACACAAGTGCGAATAGTGGTTTTTCAACACTATCACAAGTGCAAAAAGTGTTTTTTCCACACTAATACAAGTGCAAAAGTGGTTTCCTGCACCAACACAAGTGCAAAAAGTGTTTTTTCAACACTAACACAAGTGCAAAAAGTGGTTTTTCAACACTATCACAAGTGCAAAAAGTGTTTTTTCCACACTAATACAAGTGCAAAAGTGGTTTCCTGCACCAACACAAGTGTGAAAAGTGGTTTTTCAACACTAACACAAGTGCAAAAAGTGGTTTTTCAACACTAACACAAGTGCGAAAAGTGTTTTTTCCACACTAATACAAGTGCAAAAGTGGTTTCCTGCACCAGCACAAGTGCGAAAAGTGGTTTTCAACACTAACACAAGTGCAAAAAGTGGTTTTTCAACACTAACACAAGTGCGAAAAGTGGTTTTTCCACACTAACACAAGTGCGAAAAGTGGTTTTTCAACACTAACACAAGTGCAAAAGTGATTTCCTGCACCAACACAAGTGTGAAAAGTGGTTTTTCAACACTAACACAAGTGCGAAAAGTGGTTTTTCAACACTAACACAAGTGCGAAAAGTGGTTTTTCAACACTAACACAAGTGCGAAAAGTGGTTTTTCAACACTAACACAAGTGCAAAAAGTGTTTTTTCAACACTATCACAAGTGCAAAAAGTGTTTTTTCCACACTAATACAAGTGCAAAAGTGATTTCCTGCACCAACACAAGTGCGAAAAGTGGCTTTTCAACACTAACACAAGTGCAAAAAAGTGGTTTTTCAACACTATCACAAGTGCGAAAAGTAGTTTTACCACACTAATACAATTGCAAAAGTGGTTTCCTGCACCAACACAAGTGCAAAAAGTGGTTTTTCAACACTAACACAAGTGCGAAAAGTGGCTTTTCAACACTAACACAAGTGCAAAAAAGTGGTTTTTCAACACTAACACAAGTGCGAAAAGTGGTTTTTCAACACTAACACAAGTGCGAAAAGTGGTTTTTCCACACGAATACAAGTGCAAAAGTGGTTTCCTACACCAACACAAGTGCGAAAAGTGTTTTTTCAACACGAACACAAGTGCGAAAAGTGGTTTTTCAACACTATCACAAGTGCAAAAAGTGTTTTTTCCACACTAATACAAGTGCAAAAATTGGTTTCCTGAACCAACAAAAGTGCGAAAAGTGGTTTTTCAACACTAACACAAGTGCGAAAAGTGGTTTTTCAACACTAACACAAGTGCGAATAGTGGTTTTTCAACACTATCACAAGTGCAAAAAGTGTTTTTTCCACACTAATACAAGTGCAAAAGTGGTTTCCTGCACCAACACAAGCGCAAAAAGTGTTTTTTCAACAATAACACAAGTGCAAAAAGTGGTTTTTCAACACTATCACAGGTGCAAAAAGTGTTTTTTCCACACTAATACAAGTGCAAAAGTGGTTTCCTGCACCAACACAAGTGCGAAAAGTGGTTTTTCAACACTAACACAAGTGCAAAAAAGTGGTTTTTCAACACTATCACAAGTGCGAAAAGTGGTTTTTCCACACTAATACAAGTGCAAAAGTGGTTTCCTGCACCAGCACAAGTGCAAAAAGTGGTTTTTCAACACTAACACAAGTGCGAAAAGTGGTTTTTCAACACTAACACAAGTGCGAAAAGTGTTTTTTCCACACTAATACAAGTGCAAAAGTGGTTTCCTGCACCAACACAAGTGCGAAAAGTGGTTTTTCAACATTAACACAAGTGCGAAAAGTGGTTTTTCAACACTAACACAAGTGCGAAAAGTGGTTTTTCAAAACTAACACAAGTGCAAAAGTGATTTCCTGCACCAACACAAGTGCGAAAAGTGGTTTTTCAACACTAACACAAGTGCGAAAAGTGGTTTTTCAACACTAACACAAGTGCAAAAAGTGGTTTCCTGAACCAACAAAAGTGCGAAAAGTGGTTTTTCAACACTAACACAAGTGCGAAAAGTGGTTTTTCAACACTAACACAAGTGCGAATAGTGGTTTTTCAACACTATCACAAGTGCAAAAAGTGTTTTTTCCACACTAATACAAGTGCAAAAGTGGTTTCCTGCACCAACACAAGTGCAAAAAGTGTTTTTTCAACACTAACACAAGTGCAAAAAGTGGTTTTTCAACACTATCACAAGTGCAAAAAGTGTTTTTTCCACACTAATACAAGTGCAAAAGTGGTTTCCTGCACCAACACAAGTGCGAAAAGTGGTTTTTCAACACTAACACAAGTGCAAAAAAGTGGTTTTTCAACACTATCACAAGTGAGAAAAGTGGTTTTTCCACACTAATACAAGTGCAAAAGTGGTTTCCTGCACCAGCACAAGTGCGAAAAGTGGTTTTTCAACACTAACACAGGTGCGAAAAGTGGTTTTTCAACACTAACACAAGTGCGAAAAGTGTTTTTTCCACACTAATACAAGTGCAAAAGTGGTTTCCTGCACCAACACAAGTGCGAAAAGTGGTTTTTCAACACTAACACAAGTGCAAAAAGTGGTTTTTCAACACTAACACAAGTGCGAAAAGTGGTTTTTCCACACTAACACAAGTGCGAAAAGTGGTTTTTCAACACTAACACAAGTGCAAAAGTGATTTCCTGCACCAACACAAGTGCGAAAAGTGGTTTTTCAACACTAACACGAGTGCGAAAAGTGGTTTTTCAACACTAACACAAGTGCAAAAAGTGTTTTTTCAACACTATCACAAGTGCAAAAAGTGTTTTTTCCACACTAATACAAGTGCAAAAGTGATTTCCTGCACCAACACAAGTGCGAAAAGTGGCTTTTCAACACTAACACAAGTGCAAAAAAGTGGTTTTTCAACACTATCACAAGTGCGAAAAGTGGTTTTACCACACTAATACAATTGCAAAAGTGGTTTACTGCACCAACACAAGTGCAAAAAGTGGTTTTTCAACACTAACACAAGTGCGAAAAGTGGCTTTTCAACACTATCACAAGTGCAAAAAAGTGGTTTTTCAACACTAACACAAGTGCGAAAAGTGGTTTTTCAACACTAACACAAGTGCGAAAAGTGGTTTTTCCACACGAATACAAGTGCAAAAGTGGTTTCCTACACCAACACAAGTGCGAAAAGTGGTTTTTCAACACGAACACAAGTGTGAAAAGTGGTTTTTCAACACTATCACAAGTGCAAAAAGTGTTTTTTCCACACTAATACAAGTGCAAAAAGTGGTTTCCTGAACCAACAAAAGTGCGAAAAGTGGTTTTTCAACACTAACACAAGTGCGAAAAGTGGTTTTTCAACACTAACACAAGTGCGAATAGTGGTTTTTCAACACTATCACAAGTGCAAAAAGTGTTTTTTTCACACTAATACAAGTGCAAAAGTGGTTTCCTGCACCAACACAAGTGCAAAAAGTGTTTTTTCAACACTAACACAAGTGCAAAAAGTGGTTTTTCAACACTATCACAAGTGCAAAAAGTGTTTTTTCCACACTAATACAAGTGCAAAAGTGGTTTCCTGCACCAACACAAGTGCGAAAAGTGGTTTTTCAACACTAACACAAGTGCAAAAAAGTGGTTTTTCAACACTATCACAAGTGCGAAAAGTGGTTTTTCCACACTAATACAAGTGCGAATAGTGGTTTTTCAACACTATCACAAGTGCAAAAAGTGTTTTTTCCACACTAATACAAGTGCAAAAGTGGTTTCCTGCACCAACACAAGTGCAAAAAGTGTTTTTTCAACACTAACACAAGTGCGAAAAGTGGTTTTTCAACACTAACACAAGTGCGAAAAGTGGTTTTTCAACACTAACACAAGTGCAAAAAGTGTTTTTTCAACACTATCACAAGTGCAAAAAGTGTTTTTTCCACACTAATACAAGTGCAAAAGTGATTTCCTGCACCAACACAAGTGCGAAAAGTGGCTTTTCAACACTAACACAAGTGCAAAAAAGTGGTTTTTCAACACTATCACAAGTGCGAAAAGTGGTTTTACCACACTAATACAATTGCAAAAGTGGTTTCCTGCACCAACACAAGTGCAAAAAGTGGTTTTTCAACACTAACACAAGTGCGAAAAGTGGCTTTTCAACACTAACACAAGTGCAAAAAAGTGGTTTTTCAACACTAACACAAGTGCGAAAAGTGGTTTTTCAACACTAACACAAGTGCGAAAAGTGGTTTTTCCACACGAATACAAGTGCAAAAGTGGTTTCCTACACCAACACAAGTGCGAAAAGTGGTTTTTCAACACTATCACAAGTGCAAAAAGTGTTTTTTCCACACTAATACAAGTGCAAAAAGTGGTTTCCTGAACCAACAAAAGTGCGAAAAGTGGTTTTTCAACACTAACACAAGTGCGAAAAGTGGTTTTTCAACACTAACACAAGTGCGAATAGTGGTTTTTCAACACTATCACAAGTGCAAAAAGCGTTTTTTCCACACTAATACAAGTGCAAAAGTGGTTTCCTGCACCAACACAAGTGCAAAAAGTGTTTTTTCAACACTAACACAAGTGCAAAAAGTGGTTTTTCAACACTATCACAAGTGCAAAAAGTGTTTTTTCCACACTAATACAAGTGCAAAAGTGGTTTCCTGCACCAACACAAGTGCGAAAAGTGGTTTTTCAACACTAACACAAGTGCAAAAAAGTGGTTTTTCAACACTATCACAAGTGCGAAAAGTGGTTTTTCCACACTAATACAAGTGCAAAAGTGGTTTCCTGCACCAGCACAAGTGCGAAAAGTGGTTTTTCAACACTAACACAGGTGCGAAAAGTGGTTTTTCAACACTAACACAAGTGCGAAAAGTGTTTTTTCCACACTAATACAAGTGCAAAAGTGGTTTCCTGCACCAACACAAGTGCGAAAAGTGGTTTTTCAACACTAACACAAGTGCAAAAAGTGGTTTTTCAACACTAACACAAGTGCGAAAAGTGGTTTTTCCACACTAACACAAGTGCGAAAAGTGGTTTTTCAACACTAACACAAGTGCAAAAGTGATTTCCTGCACCAACACAAGTGCGAAAAGTGGTTTTTCAACACTAACACAAGTGCGAAAAGTGGTTTTTCAACACTAACACAAGTGCAAAAAGTGTTTTTTCAACACTATCACAAGTGCAAAAAGTGTTTTTTCCACACTAATACAAGTGCAAAAGTGATTTCCTGCACCAACACAAGTGCGAAAAGTGGCTTTTCAACACTAACACAAGTGCAAAAAAGTGGTTTTTCAACACTATCACAAGTGCGAAAAGTGGTTTTACCACACTAATACAATTGCAAAAGTGGTTTACTGCACCAACACAAGTGCAAAAAGTGGTTTTTCAACACTAACACAAGTGCGAAAAGTGGCTTTTCAACACTAACACAAGTGCAAAAAAGTGGTTTTTCAACACTAACACAAGTGCGAAAAGTGGTTTTTCAACACTAACACAAGTGCGAAAAGTGGTTTTTCCACACGAATACAAGTGCAAAAGTGGTTTCCTACACCAACACAAGTGCGAAAAGTGGTTTTTCAACACGAACACAAGTGTGAAAAGTGGTTTTTCAACACTATCACAAGTGCAAAAAGTGTTTTTTCCACACTAATACAAGTGCAAAAAGTGGTTTCCTGAACCAACAAAAGTGCGAAAAGTGGTTTTTCAACACTAACACAAGTGCGAAAAGTGGTTTTTCAACACTAACACAAGTGCGAATAGTGGTTTTTCAACACTATCACAAGTGCAAAAAGTGTTTTTTCCACACTAATACAAGTGCAAAAGTGGTTTCCTGCACCAACACAAGTGCAAAAAGTGTTTTTTCAACACTAACACAAGTGCAAAAAGTGGTTTTTCAACACTATCACAAGTGCAAAAAGTGTTTTTTCCACACTAATACAAGTGCAAAAGTGGTTTCCTGCACCAACACAAGTGCGAAAAGTGGTTTTTCAACACTAACACAAGTGCAAAAAAGTGGTTTTTCAACACTATCACAAGTGCGAAAAGTGGTTTTTCCACACTAATACAAGTGCAAAAGTGGTTTCCTGCACCAGCACAAGTGCGAAAAGTGGTTTTTCAACACTAACACAAGTGCGAAAAGTGGTTTTTCAACACTAACACAAGTGCGAAAAGTGTTTTTTCCACACTAATACAAGTGCAAAAGTGGTTTCCTGCACCAACACAAGTGCGAAAAGTGGTTTTTCAACACTATCACAAGTGCAAAAAGTGGTTTTTCAACACTAACACAACTGCGAAAAGTGGTTTTTCCACACTAACACAAGTGCGAAAAGTGGTTTTTCAACACTAACACAAGTGCAAAAGTGATTTCCTGCACGAACACAAGTGCGAAAAGTGGTTTTTCAACACAAACACAAGTGCGAAAAGTGGTTTTTCAACACTAACAAGTGCGAAAAGTGGTTTTTCAACACTAACACAAGTGCGAAAAGTGGTTTTTCAACACTAACACAAGTGCAAAAAGTGTTTTTTCAACACTATCACAAGTGCAAAAAGTGTTTTTTCCACACTAATACAACTGCAAAAGTGATTTCCTGCACCAACACAAGTGCGAAAAGTGGCTTTTCAACACTAACACAAGTGCAAAAAAGTGGTTTTTCAACACTATCACAAGTGCGAAAAGTGGTTTTACCACACTAATACAATTGCAAAAGTGGTTTCCTGCACCAACACAAGTGCGAAAAGTGGTTTTTCAACACTAACACAATTGCGAAAAGTGGTTTTTCAACACTACCACAAGTGCGAAAAGTGGTTTTTCAACACTTACACAAGTGCGAAAAGTGGTTTTTCCACACGAATACAAGTGCAAAAGTGGTTTCCTGCACCAACACAAGTGCGAAAAGTGGTTTTTCAACACGAACACAAGTGCGAAAAGTGGTTTTTCAACACTATCACAAGTGCAAAAAGGGTTTTTTCCACACTAATACAAGTGCAAAAAGTGGTTTACTAAACCAACAAAAGTGCGAAAAGTGGTTTTTCAACACTAACACAAGTGCGAATAGTGGTTTTTCAACACTATCACAAGTGCAAAAAGTGTTTTTTCCACACTAATACAAGTGCAAAAGTGGTTTCCTGCACCAACACAAGTGCAAAAAGTGTTTTTTCAACACTAACACAAGTGCAAAAAGTGGTTTTTCAACACTATCACAAGTGCAAAAAGTGTTTTTTCCACACTAATACAAGTGCAAAAGTGGTTTCCTGCACCAACACAAGTGTGAAAAGTGGTTTTTCAACACTAACACAAGTGCAAAAAGTGGTTTTTCAACACTAACACAAGTGCGAAAAGTGTTTTTTCCACACTAATACAAGTGCAAAAGTGGTTTCCTGCACCAGCACAAGTGCGAAAAGTGGTTTTCAACACTAACACAAGTGCAAAAAGTGGTTTTTCAACACTAACACAAGTGCGAAAAGTGGTTTTTCCACACTAACACAAGTGCGAAAAGTGGTTTTTCAACACTAACACAAGTGCAAAAGTGATTTCCTGCACCAACACAAGTGTGAAAAGTGGTTTTTCAACACTAACACAAGTGCGAAAAGTGGTTTTTCAACACTAACACAAGTGCGAAAAGTGGTTTTTCAACACTAACACAAGTGCGAAAAGTGGTTTTTCAACACTAACACAAGTGCAAAAAGTGTTTTTTCAACACTATCACAAGTGCAAAAAGTGTTTTTTCCACACTAATACAAGTGCAAAAGTGATTTCCTGCACCAACACAAGTGCGAAAAGTGGCTTTTCAACACTAACACAAGTGCAAAAAAGTGGTTTTTCAACACTATCACAAGTGCGAAAAGTAGTTTTACCACACTAATACAATTGCAAAAGTGGTTTCCTGCACCAACACAAGTGCAAAAAGTGGTTTTTCAACACTAACACAAGTGCGAAAAGTGGCTTTTCAACACTAACACAAGTGCAAAAAAGTGGTTTTTCAACACTAACACAAGTGCGAAAAGTGGTTTTTCAACACTAACACAAGTGCGAAAAGTGGTTTTTCCACACGAATACAAGTGCAAAAGTGGTTTCCTACACCAACACAAGTGCGAAAAGTGTTTTTTCAACACGAACACAAGTGCGAAAAGTGGTTTTTCAACACTATCACAAGTGCAAAAAGTGTTTTTTCCACACTAATACAAGTGCAAAAATTGGTTTCCTGAACCAACAAAAGTGCGAAAAGTGGTTTTTCAACACTAACACAAGTGCGAAAAGTGGTTTTTCAACACTAACACAAGTGCGAATAGTGGTTTTTCAACACTATCACAAGTGCAAAAAGTGTTTTTTCCACACTAATACAAGTGCAAAAGTGGTTTCCTGCACCAACACAAGCGCAAAAAGTGTTTTTTCAACAATAACACAAGTGCAAAAAGTGGTTTTTCAACACTATCACAGGTGCAAAAAGTGTTTTTTCCACACTAATACAAGTGCAAAAGTGGTTTCCTGCACCAACACAAGTGCGAAAAGTGGTTTTTCAACACTAACACAAGTGCAAAAAAGTGGTTTTTCAACACTATCACAAGTGCGAAAAGTGGTTTTTCCACACTAATACAAGTGCAAAAGTGGTTTCCTGCACCAGCACAAGTGCAAAAAGTGGTTTTTCAACACTAACACAAGTGCGAAAAGTGGTTTTTCAACACTAACACAAGTGCGAAAAGTGTTTTTTCCACACTAATACAAGTGCAAAAGTGGTTTCCTGCACCAACACAAGTGCGAAAAGTGGTTTTTCAACACTAACACAAGTGCAAAAAGTGGTTTTTCAACACTATCACGAGTGCAAAAAGTGTTTTTTCCACACTAATACAAGTGCAAAAGTGGTTTCCTGCACCAACACAAGTGCGAAAAGTGGTTTTTCAACACTAACACAAGTGCGAAAAGTGGTTTTTCAACACTAACACAAGTGCGAAAAGTGGTTTTTCAACACTAACACAAGTGCGAAAAGTGGTTTTTCAACACTAACACAAGTGCAAAAAGTGTTTTTCCAACACTATCACAAGTGCAAAAAGTGTTTTTTCCACACTAATACAAGTGCAAAAGTGATTTACTGCACCAACACAAGTGCGAAAAGTGGTTTTTCAACACTAACACAAGTGCAAAAAGTGGTTTTTCAACACTAACACAAGTGCGAAAAGTGGTTTTTCCACACTAACACAAGTGCGAAAAGTGGTTTTTCAACACTAACACAAGTGCAAAAGTGATTTCCTGCACCAACACAAGTGCGAAAAGTGGTTTTTCAACACAAACACAAGTGCGAAAAGTTGTTTTTCAACACTAACAAGTGCGAAAAGTGGTTTTTCAACACTAACACAAGTGCGAAAAGTGGTTTTTCAACACTAACACAAGTGCAAAAAGTGTTTTTTCAACACTATCACAAGTGCAAAAAGTGTTTTTTCCACACTAATACAAGTGCAAAAGTGATTTCCTGCACCAACACAAGTGCGAAAAGTGGCTTTTCAACACTAACACAAGTGCAAAAAAGTGGTTTTTCAACACTATCACAAGTGCGAAAAGTGGTTTTACCACACTAATACAATTGCAAAAGTGGTTTCCTGCACCAACACAAGTGCGAAAAGTGGTTTTTCAACACAAACACAATTGCCAAAAGTGGTTTCCTGCACCAACACATGTGCGAAAAGTGGTTTTTCAACACGAACCCAAGTGCGAAAAGTGGTTTTTCAACACTATCTATCACAAGTGCAAAAAGTGTTTTTTCCACACTAATACAAGTGCAAAAAGTAGTTTCCTGAACCAACAAAAGTGCGAAAAGTGGTTTTTCAACACGAACACAAGTGCGAAAAGTGGTTTTTCAACACTATCACAAGTGCAAAAAGTGTTTTTTCCACACTAATACAAGTGCAAAAATTGGTTTCCTGAACCAACAAAAGTGCGAAAAGTGGTTTTTCAACACTAACACAAGTGCGAAAAGTGGTTTTTCAACACTAACACAAGTGCGAATAGTGGTTTTTCAACACTATCACAAGTGCAAAAAGTGTTTTTTCCACACTAATACAAGTGCAAAAGTGGTTTCCTGCACCAACACAAGCGCAAAAAGTGTTTTTTCAACAATAACACAAGTGCAAAAAGTGGTTTTTCAACACTATCACAGGTGCAAAAAGTGTTTTTTCCACACTAATACAAGTGCAAAAGTGGTTTCCTGCACCAACACAAGTGCGAAAAGTGGTTTTTCAACACTAACACAAGTGCAAAAAAGTGGTTTTTCAACACTATCACAAGTGCGAAAAGTGGTTTTTCCACACTAATACAAGTGCAAAAGTGGTTTCCTGCACCAGCACAAGTGCAAAAAGTGGTTTTTCAACACTAACACAAGTGCGAAAAGTGGTTTTTCAACACTAACACAAGTGCGAAAAGTGTTTTTTCCACACTAATACAAGTGCAAAAGTGGTTTCCTGCACCAACACAAGTGCGAAAAGTGGTTTTTCAACATTAACACAAGTGCGAAAAGTGGTTTTTCAACACTAACACAAGTGCGAAAAGTGGTTTTTCAAAACTAACACAAGTGCGAAAAGTGTTTTTTCCACACTAATACAAGTGCAAAAGTGGTTTCCTGCACCAACACAAGTGCGAAAAGTGGTTTTTCAACACTAACACAAGTGCGAAAAGTGGTTTTTCAACACTAACACAAGTGCGAAAAGTGGTTTTTCAACACTATCACAAGTGCAAAAAGTGTTTTTTCCATACTAATACAAGTGCAAAAGTGGTTTCCTGCACCAACACAAGTGCGAAAAGTGGTTTTTCAACACTAACACAAGTGCAAAAAGTGGTTTTTCAACACTATCACGAGTGCAAAAAGTGTTTTTTCCACACTAATACAAGTGCAAAAGTGGTTTCCTGCACCAACACAAGTGCGAAAAGTGGTTTTTCAACACTAACACAAGTGCGAAAAGTGGTTTTTCAACACTAACACAAGTGCGAAAAGTGGTTTTTCAACACTAACACAAGTGCGAAAAGTGGTTTTTCAACACTAACACAAGTGCAAAAAGTGTTTTTCCAACACTATCACAAGTGCAAAAAGTGTTTTTTCCACACTAATACAAGTGCAAAAGTGATTTACTGCACCAACACAAGTGCGAAAAGTGGTTTTTCAACACTAACACAAGTGCAAAAAGTGGTTTTTCAACACTAACACAAGTGCGAAAAGTGGTTTTTCCACACTAACACAAGTGCGAAAAGTGGTTTTTCAACACTAACACAAGTGCAAAAGTGATTTCCTGCACCAACACAAGTGCGAAAAGTGGTTTTTCAACACAAACACAAGTGCGAAAAGTTGTTTTTCAACACTAACAAGTGCGAAAAGTGGTTTTTCAACACTAACACAAGTGCGAAAAGTGGTTTTTCAACACTAACACAAGTGCAAAAAGTGTTTTTTCAACACTATCACAAGTGCAAAAAGTGTTTTTTCCACACTAATACAAGTGCAAAAGTGATTTCCTGCACCAACACAAGTGCGAAAAGTGGCTTTTCAACACTAACACAAGTGCAAAAAAGTGGTTTTTCAACACTATCACAAGTGCGAAAAGTGGTTTTACCACACTAATACAATTGCAAAAGTGGTTTCCTGCACCAACACAAGTGCGAAAAGTGGTTTTTCAACACAAACACAATTGCCAAAAGTGGTTTCCTGCACCAACACATGTGCGAAAAGTGGTTTTTCAACACGAACCCAAGTGCGAAAAGTGGTTTTTCAACACTATCACAAGTGCAAAAAGTGTTTTTTCCACACTAATACAAGTGCAAAAAGTAGTTTCCTGAACCAACAAAAGTGCGAAAAGTGGTTTTTCAACACTAACACAAGTGCGAATAGTGGTTTTTCAACACTATCACAAGTGCAAAAAGTGTTTTTTCCACACTAATACAAGTGCAAAAGTGGTTTCCTGCACCAACACAAGTTCAAAAAGTGTTTTTTCAACACTAACACAAGTGCAAAAAGTGGTTTTTCAACACTATCACAAGTGCAAAAAGTGTTTTTTCCACACTAATACAAGTGCAAAAGTGGTTTCCTGCACCAACACAAGTGTGAAAAGTGGTTTTTCAACACTAACACAAGTGCAAAAAGTGGTTTTTCAACACTAACACAAGTGCAAAAAGTGGTTTTTCCACACTAACACAAGTGCGAAAAGTGGTTTTTCAACACTAACACAAGTGCGAAAAGTGGTTTTTCCACACGAATACAAGTGCAAAAGTGGTTTCCTGCACCAACACAAGTGCGAAAAGTGGTTTTTCAACACGAACACAAGTGCGAAAAGTGGTTTTTCAACACTATCACAAGTGCAAAAAGTGTTTTTTCCACACTAATACAAGTGCAAAAAGTGGTTTCCTGAACCAACAAAAGTGCGAAAAGTGGTTTTTCAACACTAACACAAGTGCGAATAGTGGTTTTTCAAAACTATCACAAGTGCAAAAAGTGTTTTTTCCACACTAATACAAGTGCAAAAGTGGTTTCCTGCACCAACACAAGTGCAAAAAGTGTTTTTTCAACACTAACACAAGTGCAAAAAGTGGTTTTTCAACACTATCACAAGTGCAAAAAGTGATTTTTCCACACTAATACAAGTGCAAAAGTGGTTTCCTGCACCAACACAAGTGCGAAAAGTGGTTTTTCAACACTAACACAAGTGCAAAAAGTGGTTTTTCAACACTAACACAAGTGCAAAAAAGTGGTTTTTCAACACTATCACAAGTGCGAAAAGTGGTTTTACCACACTAATACAATTGCAAAAGTGGTTTCCTGCACCAACACAAGTGCGAAAAGTGGTTTTTCAACACGAACACAAGTGCGAAAAGTGGTTTTTCAACACTATCACAAGTGCAAAAAGTGTTTTTTCCACACTAATACAAGTGCAAAAAGTAGTTTCTTGAACCAACAAAAGTGCGAAAAGTGGTTTTTCAACACTAACACAAGTGCGAATAGTGGTTTTTCAACACTATCACAAGTGCAAAAAGTGTTTTTTCCACACTAATACAAGTGCAAAAGTGGTTTCCTGCACCAACACAAGTTCAAAAAGTGTTTTTTCAACACTAACACAAGTGCAAAAAGTGGTTTTTCAACACTATCACAAGTGCAAAAAGTGTTTTTTCCACACTAATACAAGTGCAAAAGTGGTTTCCTGCACCAACACAAGTGTGAAAAGTGGTTTTTCAACACTAACACAAGTGCAAAAAGTGGTTTTTCAACACTAACACAAGTGCAAAAAGTGGTTTTTCCACACTAACACAAGTGCGAAAAGTGGTTTTTCAACACTAACACAAGTGCGAAAAGTGGTTTTTCCACACGAATACAAGTGCAAAAGTGGTTTCCTGCACCAACACAAGTGCGAAAAGTGGTTTTTCAACACGAACACAAGTGCGAAAAGTGGTTTTTCAACACTATCACAAGTGCAAAAAGTGTTTTTCCACACTAATACAAGTGCAAAAAGTGGTTTCCTGAACCAACAAAAGTGCGAAAAGTGGTTTTTCAACACTAACACAAGTGCGAATAGTGGTTTTTCAAAACTATCACAAGTGCAAAAAGTGTTTTTTCCACACTAATACAAGTGCAAAAGTGGTTTCCTGCACCAACACAAGTGCAAAAAGTGTTTTTTCAACACTAACACAAGTGCAAAAAGTGGTTTTTCAACACTATCACAAGTGCAAAAAGTGATTTTTCCACACTAATACAAGTGCAAAAGTGGTTTCCTGCACCAACACAAGTGCGAAAAGTGGTTTTTCAACACTAACACAAGTGCAAAAGTGATTTCCTGCACCAACACAAGTGCGAAAAGTGGTTTTTCAACACAAACACAAGTGCGAAAAGTTGTTTTTCAACACTAACAAGTGCGAAAAGTGGTTTTTCAACACTAACACAAGTGCGAAAAGTGGTTTTTCAACACTAACACAAGTGCAAAAAGTGTTTTTTCAACACTATCACAAGTGCAAAAAGTGTTTTTTCCACACTAATACAAGTGCAAAAGTGATTTCCTGCACCAACACAAGTGCGAAAAGTGGCTTTTCAACACTAACACAAGTGCAAAAAAGTGGTTTTTCAACACTATCACAAGTGCGAAAAGTGGTTTTACCACACTAATACAATTGCAAAAGTGGTTTCCTGCACCAACACAAGTGCGAAAAGTGGTTTTTCAACACAAACACAATTGCCAAAAGTGGTTTCCTGCACCAACACATGTGCGAAAAGTGGTTTTTCAACACGAACACAAGTGCGAAAAGTGGTTTTTCAACACTATCACAAGTGCAAAAAGTGTTTTTTCCACACTAATACAAGTGCAAAAAGTAGTTTCCTGAACCAACAAAAGTGCGAAAAGTGGTTTTTCAACACTAACACAAGTGCGAATAGTGGTTTTTCAACACTATCACAAGTGCAAAAAGTGTTTTTTCCACACTAATACAAGTGCAAAAGTGGTTTCCTGCACCAACACAAGTTCAAAAAGTGTTTTTTCAACACTAACACAAGTGCAAAAAGTGGTTTTTCAACACTATCACAAGTGCAAAAAGTGTTTTTTCCACACTAATACAAGTGCAAAAGTGGTTTCCTGCACCAACACAAGTGTGAAAAGTGGTTTTTCAACACTAACACAAGTGCAAAAAGTGGTTTTTCAACACTAACACAAGTGCAAAAAGTGGTTTTTCCACACTAACACAAGTGCGAAAAGTGGTTTTTCAACACTAACACAAGTGCGAAAAGTGGTTTTTCCACACGAATACAAGTGCAAAAGTGGTTTCCTGCACCAACACAAGTGCGAAAAGTGGTTTTTCAACACGAACACAAGTGCGAAAAGTGGTTTTTCAACACTATCACAAGTGCAAAAAGTGTTTTTTCCACACTAATACAAGTGCAAAAAGTGGTTTCCTGAACCAACAAAAGTGCGAAAAGTGGTTTTTCAACACTAACACAAGTGCGAATAGTGGTTTTTCAAAACTATCACAAGTGCAAAAAGTGTTTTTTCCACACTAATACAAGTGCAAAAGTGGTTTCCTGCACCAACACAAGTGCAAAAAGTGTTTTTTCAACACTAACACAAGTGCAAAAAGTGGTTTTTCAACACTATCACAAGTGCAAAAAGTGATTTTTCCACACTAATACAAGTGCAAAAGTGGTTTCCTGCACCAACACAAGTGCGAAAAGTGGTTTTTCAACACTAACACAAGTGCAAAAAGTGGTTTTTCAACACTAACACAAGTGCAAAAAAGTGGTTTTTCAACACTATCACAAGTGCGAAAAGTGGTTTTACCACACTAATACAATTGCAAAAGTGGTTTCCTGCACCAACACAAGTGCGAAAAGTGGTTTTTCAACACGAACACAAGTGCGAAAAGTGGTTTTTCAACACTATCACAAGTGCAAAAAGTGTTTTTTCCACACTAATACAAGTGCAAAAAGTAGTTTCCTGAACCAACAAAAGTGCGAAAAGTGGTTTTTCAACACTAACACAAGTGTGAATAGTGGTTTTTCAACACTATCACAAGTGCAAAAAGTGTTTTTTCCACACTAATACAAGTGCAAAAGTGGTTTCCTGCACCAACACAAGTTCAAAAAGTGTTTTTTCAACACTAACACAAGTGCAAAAAGTGGTTTTTCAACACTATCACAAGTGCAAAAAGTGTTTTTTCCACACTAATACAAGTGCAAAAGTGGTTTCCTGCACCAACACAAGTGTGAAAAGTGGTTTTTCAACACTAACACAAGTGCAAAAAGTGGTTTTTCAACACTAACACAAGTGCAAAAAGTGGTTTTTCCACACTAACACAAGTGCGAAAAGTGGTTTTTCAACACTAACACAAGTGCGAAAAGTGGTTTTTCCACACGAATACAAGTGCAAAAGTGGTTTCCTGCACCAACACAAGTGCGAAAAGTGGTTTTTCAACACGAACACAAGTGCGAAAAGTGGTTTTTCAACACTATCACAAGTGCAAAAAGTGTTTTTTCCACACTAATACAAGTGCAAAAAGTGGTTTCCTGAACCAACAAAAGTGCGAAAAGTGGTTTTTCAACACTAACACAAGTGCGAATAGTGGTTTTTCAAAACTATCACAAGTGCAAAAAGTGTTTTTTCCACACTAATACAAGTGCAAAAGTGGTTTCCTGCACGAACACAAGTGCAAAAAGTGTTTTTTCAACACTAACACAATTGCAAAAAGTGGTTTTTCAACACTATCACAAGTGCAAAAAGTGATTTTTCCACACTAATACAAGTGCAAAAGTGGTTTCCTGCACCAACACAAGTGCGAAAAGTGGTTTTTCAACACTAACACAAGTGCAAAAAGTGGTTTTTCAACACTAACACAAGTGCGAAAAGTGGTTTTTCCACACTAACACAAGTGCGAAAAGTGGTTTTTCAACACTAACACAAGTGCAAAAGTGATTTCCTGCACCAACACAAGTGCGAAAAGTGTTTTTTCAACACTAACACAAGTGCGAATAGTGGTTTTTCAACACTATCACAAGTGCAAAAAGTGTTTTTTCCACACTAATACAAGTGCAAAAGTGGTTTCCTGCACCAACACAAGCGCAAAAAGTGTTTTTTCAACAATAACACAAGTGCAAAAAGTGGTTTTTCAACACTATCACAAGTGCAAAAAGTGTTTTTTCCACACTAATACAAGTGCAAAAGTGGTTTCCTGCACCAACACAAGTGCGAAAAGTGGTTTTTCAACACTAACACAAGTGCAAAAAAGTGGTTTTTCAACACTATCACAAGTGCGAAAAGTGGTTTTTCCACACTAATACAAGTGCAAAAGTGGTTTCCTGCACCAGCACAAGTGCGAAAAGTGGTTTTTCAACACTAACACAAGTGCGAAAAGTGGTTTTTCAACACTAACACAAGTGCAAAAAGTGTTTTTTCCACACTAATACAAGTGCAAAAGTGGTTTCCTGCACCAACACAAGTGTGAAAAGTGGTTTTTCAACACTAACACAAGTGCAAAAAGTGGTTTTCAACACTAACACAAGTGCAAAAAGTGGTTTTTCCACACTAACACAAGTGCGAAAAGTGGTTTTTCAACACTAACACAAGTGCGAAAAGTGGTTTTTCCACACGAATACAAGTGCAAAAGTGGTTTCCTGCACCAACACAAGTGCGAAAAGTGGTTTTTCAACACGAACACAAGTGCGAAAAGTGGTTTTTCAACACTATCACAAGTGCAAAAAGTGTTTTTTCCACACTAATACAAGTGCAAAAAGTGGTTTCCTGAACCAACAAAAGTGCGAAAAGTGGTTTTTCAACACTAACACAAGTGCGAATAGTGGTTTTTCAAAACTATCACAAGTGCAAAAAGTGTTTTTTCCACACTAATACAAGTGCAAAAGTGGTTTCCTGCACCAACACAAGTGCAAAAAGTGTTTTTTCAACACTAACACAAGTGCAAAACGTGGTTTTTCAACACTATCACAAGTGCAAAAAGTGATTTTTCCACACTAATACAAGTGCAAAAGTGGTTTCCTGCACCAACACAAGTGCGAAAAGTGGTTTTTCAACACTAACACAAGTGCAAAAAGTGGTTTTTCAACACTAACACAAGTGCAAAAAAGTGGTTTTTCAACACTATCACAAGTGCGAAAAGTGGTTTTACCACACTAATACAATTGCAAAAGTGGTTTCCTGCACCAACACAAGTGCGAAAAGTGGTTTTTCAACACGAACACAAGTGCGAAAAGTGGTTTTTCAACACTATCACAAGTGCAAAAAGTGTTTTTTCCACACTAATACAAGTGCAAAAAGTAGTTTCTTGAACCAACAAAAGTGCGAAAAGTGGTTTTTCAACACTAACACAAGTGCGAATAGTGGTTTTTCAACACTATCACAAGTGCAAAAAGTGTTTTTTCCACACTAATACAAGTGCAAAAGTGGTTTCCTGCACCAACACAAGTTCAAAAAGTGTTTTTTCAACACTAACACAAGTGCAAAAAGTGGTTTTTCAACACTATCACAAGTGCAAAAAGTGTTTTTTCCACACTAATACAAGTGCAAAAGTGGTTTCCTGCACCAACACAAGTGTGAAAAGTGGTTTTTCAACACTAACACAAGTGCAAAAAGTGGTTTTTCAACACTAACACAAGTGCAAAAAGTGGTTTTTCCACACTAACACAAGTGCGAAAAGTGGTTTTTCAACACTAACACAAGTGCGAAAAGTGGTTTTTCCACACGAATACAAGTGCAAAAGTGGTTTCCTGCACCAACACAAGTGCGAAAAGTGGTTTTTCAACACGAACACAAGTGCGAAAAGTGGTTTTTCAACACTATCACAAGTGCAAAAAGTGTTTTTCCACACTAATACAAGTGCAAAAAGTGGTTTCCTGAACCAACAAAAGTGCGAAAAGTGGTTTTTCAACACTAACACAAGTGCGAATAGTGGTTTTTCAAAACTATCACAAGTGCAAAAAGTGTTTTTTCCACACTAATACAAGTGCAAAAGTGGTTTCCTGCACCAACACAAGTGCAAAAAGTGTTTTTTCAACACTAACACAAGTGCAAAAAGTGGTTTTTCAACACTATCACAAGTGCAAAAAGTGATTTTTCCACACTAATACAAGTGCAAAAGTGGTTTCCTGCACCAACACAAGTGCGAAAAGTGGTTTTTCAACACTAACACAAGTGCAAAAGTGATTTCCTGCACCAACACAAGTGCGAAAAGTGGTTTTTCAACACAAACACAAGTGCGAAAAGTTGTTTTTCAACACTAACAAGTGCGAAAAGTGGTTTTTCAACACTAACACAAGTGCGAAAAGTGGTTTTTCAACACTAACACAAGTGCAAAAAGTGTTTTTTCAACACTATCACAAGTGCAAAAAGTGTTTTTTCCACACTAATACAAGTGCAAAAGTGATTTCCTGCACCAACACAAGTGCGAAAAGTGGCTTTTCAACACTAACACAAGTGCAAAAAAGTGGTTTTTCAACACTATCACAAGTGCGAAAAGTGGTTTTACCACACTAATACAATTGCAAAAGTGGTTTCCTGCACCAACACAAGTGCGAAAAGTGGTTTTTCAACACAAACACAATTGCCAAAAGTGGTTTCCTGCACCAACACATGTGCGAAAAGTGGTTTTTCAACACGAACACAAGTGCGAAAAGTGGTTTTTCAACACTATCACAAGTGCAAAAAGTGTTTTTTCCACACTAATACAAGTGCAAAAAGTAGTTTCCTGAACCAACAAAAGTGCGAAAAGTGGTTTTTCAACACTAACACAAGTGCGAATAGTGGTTTTTCAACACTATCACAAGTGCAAAAAGTGTTTTTTCCACACTAATACAAGTGCAAAAGTGGTTTCCTGCACCAACACAAGTTCAAAAAGTGTTTTTTCAACACTAACACAAGTGCAAAAAGTGGTTTTTCAACACTATCACAAGTGCAAAAAGTGTTTTTTCCACACTAATACAAGTGCAAAAGTGGTTTCCTGCACCAACACAAGTGTGAAAAGTGGTTTTTCAACACTAACACAAGTGCAAAAAGTGGTTTTTCAACACTAACACAAGTGCAAAAAGTGGTTTTTCCACACTAACACAAGTGCGAAAAGTGGTTTTTCAACACTAACACAAGTGCGAAAAGTGGTTTTTCCACACGAATACAAGTGCAAAAGTGGTTTCCTGCACCAACACAAGTGCGAAAAGTGGTTTTTCAACACGAACACAAGTGCGAAAAGTGGTTTTTCAACACTATCACAAGTGCAAAAAGTGTTTTTTCCACACTAATACAAGTGCAAAAAGTGGTTTCCTGAACCAACAAAAGTGCGAAAAGTGGTTTTTCAACACTAACACAAGTGCGAATAGTGGTTTTTCAAAACTATCACAAGTGCAAAAAGTGTTTTTTCCACACTAATACAAGTGCAAAAGTGGTTTCCTGCACCAACACAAGTGCAAAAAGTGTTTTTTCAACACTAACACAAGTGCAAAAAGTGGTTTTTCAACACTATCACAAGTGCAAAAAGTGATTTTTCCACACTAATACAAGTGCAAAAGTGGTTTCCTGCACCAACACAAGTGCGAAAGTGGTTTTTCAACACTAACACAAGTGCAAAAAGTGGTTTTTCAACACTAACACAAGTGCAAAAAAGTGGTTTTTCAACACTATCACAAGTGCGAAAAGTGGTTTTACCACACTAATACAATTGCAAAAGTGGTTTCCTGCACCAACACAAGTGCGAAAAGTGGTTTTTCAACACGAACACAAGTGCGAAAAGTGGTTTTTCAACACTATCACAAGTGCAAAAAGTGTTTTTTCCACACTAATACAAGTGCAAAAAGTAGTTTCCTGAACCAACAAAAGTGCGAAAAGTGGTTTTTCAACACTAACACAAGTGCGAATAGTGGTTTTTCAACACTATCACAAGTGCAAAAAGTGTTTTTTCCACACTAATACAAGTGCAAAAGTGGTTTCCTGCACCAACACAAGTTCAAAAAGTGTTTTTTCAACACTAACACAAGTGCAAAAAGTGGTTTTTCAACACTATCACAAGTGCAAAAAGTGTTTTTTCCACACTAATACAAGTGCAAAAGTGGTTTCCTGCACCAACACAAGTGTGAAAAGTGGTTTTTCAACACTAACACAAGTGCAAAAAGTGGTTTTTCAACACTAACACAAGTGCAAAAAGTGGTTTTTCCACACTAACACAAGTGCGAAAAGTGGTTTTTCAACACTAACACAAGTGCGAAAAGTGGTTTTTCCACACGAATACAAGTGCAAAAGTGGTTTCCTGCACCAACACAAGTGCGAAAAGTGGTTTTTCAACACGAACACAAGTGCGAAAAGTGGTTTTTCAACACTATCACAAGTGCAAAAAGTGTTTTTTCCACACTAATACAAGTGCAAAAAGTGGTTTCCTGAACCAACAAAAGTGCGAAAAGTGGTTTTTCAACACTAACACAAGTGCGAATAGTGGTTTTTCAAAACTATCACAAGTGCAAAAAGTGTTTCTTCCACACTAATACAAGTGCAAAAGTGGTTTCCTGCACGAACACAAGTGCAAAAAGTGTTTTTTCAACACTAACACAATTGCAAAAAGTGGTTTTTCAACACTATCACAAGTGCAAAAAGTGATTTTTCCACACTAATACAAGTGCAAAAGTGGTTTCCTGCACCAACACAAGTGCGAAAAGTGGTTTTTCAACACTAACACAAGTGCAAAAAGTGGTTTTTCAACACTAACACAAGTGCGAAAAGTGGTTTTTCCACACTAACACAAGTGCGAAAAGTGGTTTTTCAACACTAACACAAGTGCAAAAGTGATTTCCTGCACCAACACAAGTGCGAAAAGTGTTTTTTCAACACTAACACAAGTGCGAATAGTGGTTTTTCAACACTATCACAAGTGCAAAAAGTGTTTTTTCCACACTAATACAATTGCAAAAGTGGTTTCCTGCACCAACACAAGCGCAAAAAGTGTTTTTTCAACAATAACACAAGTGCAAAAAGTGGTTTTTCAACACTATCACAAGTGCAAAAAGTGTTTTTTCCACACTAATACAAGTGCAAAAGTGGTTTCCTGCACCAACACAAGTGCGAAAAGTGGTTTTTCAACACTAACACAAGTGCGAAAAGTGGTTTTTCCACACTAATACAAGTGCAAAAGTGGTTTCCTGCACCAGCACAAGTGCGAAAAGTGGTTTTTCAACACTAACACAAGTGCGAAAAGTGGTTTTTCAACACTAACACAAGTGCGAAAAGTGTTTTTTCCACACTAATACAAGTGCAAAAGTGGTTTCCTGCACCAACACAAGTGCGAAAAGTGGTTTTTCAACATTAACACAAGTGCGAAAAGTGGTTTTTCAACACTAACACAAGTGCGAAAGTGGTTTTTCAAAACTAACACAAGTGCGAAAAGTGTTTTTTCCACACTAATACAAGTGCAAAAGTGGTTTCCTGCACCAACACAAGTGCGAAAAGTGGTTTTTCAACACTAACACAAGTGCGAAAAGTGGTTTTTCAACACTAACACAAGTGCGAAAAGTGGTTTTTCAACACTATCACAAGTGCAAAAAGTGTTTTTTCCATACTAATACAAGTGCAAAAGTGGTTTCCTGCACCAACACAAGTGCGAAAAGTGGTTTTTCAACACTAACACAAGTGCAAAAAGTGGTTTTTCAACACTATCACGAGTGCAAAAAGTGTTTTTTCCACACTAATACAATTGCAAAAGTGGTTTCCTGCACCAACACAAGTGCGAAAAGTGGTTTTTCAACACGAACACAAGTGCGAAAAGTGGTTTTTCAACACTAACACAAGTGCGAAAAGTGGTTTTTTCAACACTAACACAAGTGCGAAAAGTGGTTTTTCAACACTAACACAAGTGCAAAAAGTGTTTTTCCAACACTATCACAAGTGCAAAAAGTGTTTTTTCCACACTAATACAAGTGCAAAAGT
>NW_027617966.1:0-90142 GCF_964187855.1 Myxine glutinosa | reverse complement strand
AACACAAGTGCGAAAAGTGGTTTTTCAACACTATCACAAGTGCAAAAAGTGTTTTTTCCACACTAATACAAGTGCAAAAGTGGTTTCCTGCACCAACACAAGTGCAAAAAGTGGTTTTTCAACACTAACACAAGTGCGAAAGTGGTTTTTCAACACTATCACAAGTGCAAAAAGTGTTTTTTCAACACTAACACAAGTGCGAAAAGTGGTTTTTCCACACTAATACAAGTGCAAAAGTGGTTTCCTGCACCAACACAAGTGGGAAAAGTGGTTTTTCAACACTAACACAAGTGCGAAAAGTGGTTTTTCAACACTAATACAATTGCAAAAGTGGTTTCCTGCACCAACACAAATGCGAAAAGTGGTTTTTCAACACTAACACAAGTGCGAAAAGTGGTTTTTCCACACTAATACAATTGCAAAAGTGGTTTTCTGCACCAACACAAGTGCGAAAAGTGGTTTTTCGACACTAACACAAGTGCGAAAAGTGGTTTTCAACACTATCACAAGTGCAAAAAGTGTTTTTTCCACACTAATACAAGTGCAAAAGTGGTTTCCTGCACCAACACAAGTGCGAAAAGTGGTTTTTCAACACTAACACAAGTGCGAAAAGTGGTTTTCAACACTAACACAAGTGCGAAAAGTGTTTTTTCCACACTAATACAAGTGCAAAAGTGGTTTCCTGCACCAACACAAGTGCGAAAAGTGGTTTTTCAACACTAACACAAGTGCGAAAAGTGGTTTTTCAACACCAACACAAGTGCGAAAAGTGGTTTTTCAACACTAACACAAGTGCGAAAGTGGTTTTTCCACACTAATACAAGTGCAAAAGTGGTTTCCTGCACAAACACAAGTGCGAAAAGTGGTTTTTCAACACTAACACAAGTGTGAAAAGTGGTTTTTCAACATTAACACAGGTGCGAAAAGTGTTTTTTCCACACTAATACAAGTGCAAAAGTGGTTTCCTGCACCAACACAAGTGCAAAAAGTGGTTTTTCAACACTAACACAAGTGCGAAAAGTGGTTTTTCAACACTAACACAAGTGCGAAAAGTGGTTTTTCAACACTAACACAAGTGCTAAAAGTGGTTATTTCCACACTAATACAAGTGTAAAAGTGGTTTCCTGCACCAACACAAGTGCGAAAAGTGGTTTTTCAACATTAACACAAGTGCGAAAAGTGGTTTTTCAACACTATCACAAGTGCAAAAAGTGTTTTTTCCACACTAATACAAGTGCAAAAGTGGTTTCCTGCACCAACACAAGTGCGAAAAGTGGTTTTTCAACACTAACACAAGTGCGAAAAGTGTTTTTTCAACACTAACACAAGTGCGAAAAGTGGTTTTTCAACACTAACACAAGTGCGAAAAGTGGTTTTTCCACATGAATACAAGTGCAAAAGTGGTTTCCTGCACCAACACAAGTGCGAAAAGTGGTTTTTCAACACTAACACAAGTGCGTAAAGTGGTTTTTCAACACTATCACAAGTGCAAAAAGTGTTTTTTCCACACTAATACAAGTGCAAAAGTGGTTTCCTGCACCAACACAAGTGCGAAAAGTGGTTTTTCAACACTAACACAAGTGCGAAAAGTGGTTTTTCAACACTATCACAAGTGCGAAAAGTGGTTTTTCCACACTAATACAAGTGCAAAAGTGGTTTCCTGCACCAACACAAGTGCAAAAAGTGGTTTTTCAACACTAACACAAGTGTGAAAAGTAGTTTTTCAACACTATCGCAAGTGCAAAAAGTGTTTTTTCCACACTAATACAAGTGCAAAAGTGGTTTCCTGCACCAACACAAGTGCGAAAAGTGGTTTTTCAACACTATCACAAGTGCGAAAAGTGGTTTTTCAACACTAACACAAGTGCGAAAAGTGTTTTTTCCACACTAATACAAGTGCAAAAGTGGTTTCCTGCACCAACACAAGTGCGAAAAGTGGTTTTTCAACACTAACACAAGTGCGAAAAGTGGTTTTTCAACACCAACACAAGTGCGAAAAGTGGTTTTTCAACACTAACACAAGTGCGAAAAGTGGTTTTTCCACACTAATACAAGTGCAAAAGTGGTTTCCTGCACAAACACAAGTGCGAAAAGTGGTTTTTCAACACTAACACAAGTGTGAAAAGTGGTTTTTCAACATTAACACAGGTGCGAAAAGTGTTTTTTCCACACTAATACAAGTGCAAAAGTGGTTTCCTGCACCAACACAAGTGCAAAAAGTGGTTTTTCAACACTAACACAAGTGCGAAAAGTGGTTTTTCAACACTAACACAAGTGCGAAAAGTGGTTTTTCAACACTAACACAAGTGCTAAAAGTGGTTTTTTCCACACTAATACAAGTGCAAAAGTGGTTTCCTGCACCAACACAAGTGCGAAAAGTGGTTTTTCAACACTATCACAAGTGCGAAAAGTGGTTTTTCAACACTAACACAAGTGCGAAAAGTGTTTTTTCCACACTAATACAAGTGCAAAAGTGGTTTCCTGCACCAACACAAGTGCGAAAAGTGGTTTTTCAACACTAACACAAGTGCGAAAAGTGGTTTTTCAACACCAACACAAGTGCGAAAAGTGGTTTTTCAACACTAACACAAGTGCGAAAAGTGGTTTTTCCACACTAATACAAGTGCAAAAGTGGTTTCCTGCACAAACACAAGTGCGAAAAGTGGTTTTTCAACACTAACACAAGTGTGAAAAGTGGTTTTTCAACATTAACACAGGTGCGAAAAGTGTTTTTTCCACACTAATACAAGTGCAAAAGTGGTTTCCTGCACCAACACAAGTGCAAAAAGTGGTTTTTCAACACTAACACAAGTGCGAAAAGTGGTTTTTCAACACTAACACAAGTGCGAAAAGTGGTTTTTCAACACTAACACAAGTGCTAAAAGTGGTTATTTCCACACTAATACAAGTGTAAAAGTGGTTTCCTGCACCAACACAAGTGCGAAAAGTGGTTTTTCAACATTAACACAAGTGCGAAAAGTGGTTTTTCAACACTATCACAAGTGCAAAAAGTGTTTTTTCCACACTAATACAAGTGCAAAAGTGGTTTCCTGCACCAACACAAGTGCGAAAAGTGGTTTTTCAACACTAACACAAGTGCGAAAAGTGGTTTTTCAACACTAACACAAGTGCGAAAAGTGGTTTTTCAACACTAACACAAGTGCGAAAAGTGGTTTTTCCACATGAATACAAGTGCAAAAGTGGTTTCCTGCACCAACACAAGTGCGAAAAGTGGTTTTTCAACACTAACACAAGTGCGTAAAGTGGTTTTTCAACACTATCACAAGTGCAAAAAGTGTTTTTTCCACACTAATATAAGTGCAAAAGTGGTTTCCTGCACCAACACAAGTGCGAAAAGTGGTTTTTCAACACTAACACAAGTGCGAAAAGTGGTTTTTCAACACTATCACAAGTGCAAAAAGTGTTTTTTCCACACTAATACAAGTGCAAAAGTGGTTTCCTGCACCAACACAAGTGCGAAAAGTGGTTTTTCAACACTAACACAAGTGCGAAAAGTGGTTTTTCAACACTAACACAAGTGCGAAAAGTGGTTTTTCAACACTAACACAAGTGCAAAAAGTGTTTTTTCCACACTAATACAAGTGCAAAAGTGGTTTCCTGCACCAACACAAGTGCTAAAAGTGGTTTTTCAACACTAACACAAGTGCGAAAAGTGGTTTTTCAACACTAATACAAGTGCGAAAAGTGGTTTTTTCCACACTAATACAAGTGCAAAAGTGGTTTCCTGCACCAACACAAGTGCGAAAAGTGGTTTTTCAACACTAACACAAGTGCGAAAAGTGGTTTTTCAACACTATCACAAGTGCAAAAAGTGTTTTTTCCACACTAATACAAGTGCAAAAGTGGTTTCCTGCACCAACACAAGTGCAAAAAGTGGTTTTTCAACACTAACACAAGTGCGAAAAGTGGTTTTTCAACACTATCACAAGTGCAAAAAGTGTTTTTTCAACACTAACACAAGTGCGAAAAGTGGTTTTTCCACACTAATACAAGTGCAAAAGTGGTTTCCTGCACCAACACAAGTGGGAAAAGTGGTTTTTCAACACTAACACAAGTGCGAAAAGTGGTTTTTCAACACTAATACAATTGCAAAAGTGGTTTCCTGCACCAACACAAATGCGAAAAGTGGTTTTTCAACACTAACACAAGTGCGAAAAGTGGTTTTTCCACACTAATACAATTGCAAAAGTGGTTTTCTGCACCAACACAAGTGCGAAAAGTGGTTTTTCGACACTAACACAAGTGCGAAAAGTGGTTTTCAACACTATCACAAGTGCAAAAAGTGTTTTTTCCACACTAATACAAGTGCAAAAGTGGTTTCCTGCACCAACACAAGTGCGAAAAGTGGTTTTTCAACACTAACACAAGTGCGAAAAGTGGTTTTCAACACTAACACAAGTGCGAAAAGTGTTTTTTCCACACTAATACAAGTGCAAAAGTGGTTTCCTGCACCAACACAAGTGCGAAAAGTGGTTTTTCAACACTAACACAAGTGCGAAAAGTGGTTTTTCAACACCAACACAAGTGCGAAAAGTGGTTTTTCAACACTAACACAAGTGCGAAAAGTGGTTTTTCCACACTAATACAAGTGCAAAAGTGGTTTCCTGCACAAACACAAGTGCGAAAAGTGGTTTTTCAACACTAACACAAGTGTGAAAAGTGGTTTTTCAACATTAACACAGGTGCGAAAAGTGTTTTTTCCACACTAATACAAGTGCAAAAGTGGTTTCCTGCACCAACACAAGTGCAAAAAGTGGTTTTTCAACACTAACACAAGTGCGAAAAGTGGTTTTTCAACACTAACACAAGTGCGAAAAGTGGTTTTTCAACACTAACACAAGTGCTAAAAGTGGTTATTTCCACACTAATACAAGTGTAAAAGTGGTTTCCTGCACCAACACAAGTGCGAAAAGTGGTTTTTCAACATTAACACAAGTGCGAAAAGTGGTTTTTCAACACTATCACAAGTGCAAAAAGTGTTTTTTCCACACTAATACAAGTGCAAAAGTGGTTTCCTGCACCAACACAAGTGCGAAAAGTGGTTTTTCAACACTAACACAAGTGCGAAAAGTGGTTTTTCAACACTAACACAAGTGCGAAAAGTGGTTTTTCAACACTAACACAAGTGCGAAAAGTGGTTTTTCCACATGAATACAAGTGCAAAAGTGGTTTCCTGCACCAACACAAGTGCGAAAAGTGGTTTTTCAACACTAACACAAGTGCGTAAAGTGGTTTTTCAACACTATCACAAGTGCAAAAAGTGTTTTTTCCACACTAATATAAGTGCAAAAGTGGTTTCCTGCACCAACACAAGTGCGAAAAGTGGTTTTTCAACACTAACACAAGTGCGAAAAGTGGTTTTTCAACACTATCACAAGTGCAAAAAGTGTTTTTTCCACACTAATACAAGTGCAAAAGTGGTTTCCTGCACCAACACAAGTGCGAAAAGTGGTTTTTCAACACTAACACAAGTGCGAAAAGTGGTTTTTCAACACTAACACAAGTGCGAAAAGTGGTTTTTCAACACTAACACAAGTGCAAAAAGTGTTTTTTCCACACTAATACAAGTGCAAAAGTGGTTTCCTGCACCAACACAAGTGCTAAAAGTGGTTTTTCAACACTAACACAAGTGCGAAAAGTGGTTTTTCAACACTAATACAAGTGCAAAAGTGGTTTCCTGCACCAACACAAGTGCGAAAAGTGGTTTTTCAACACTAACACAACTGCGAAAAGTGGTTTTTCCACACTAATACAAGTGCAAAAGTGGTTTCCTGCACCAACACAAGTGCGAAAAGTGGTTTTTCAACACTAACACAAGTGTGAAAAGTAGTTTTTCAACACTATCGCAAGTGCAAAAAGTGTTTTTTCCACACTAATACAAGTGCAAAAGTGGTTTCCTGCACCAACACAAGTGCGAAAAGTGGTTTTTCAACACTATCACAAGTGCGAAAAGTGGTTTTTCAACACTAACACAAGTGCGAAAAGTGGTTTTTCCACACTAATACAAGTGCAAAAGTGGTTTCCTGCATCAACACAAGTGCGAAAAGTGGTTTTTCAACACTAACACAAGTGCGAAAAGTGGTTTTTCAACACTATCACAAGTGCAAAAAGTGTTTTTCCACACTAATACAAGTGCAAAAGTGGTTTCCTGCACCAACACAAGTGCGAAAAGTTGTTTTTCAACACTACCACAAGTGCGAAAAGTGGTTTTTCAACACTAACACAAGTGCGAAAAGTGGTTTTTCAACACTAACACAAGTGCGAAAAGTGGTTTTTCCACACTAATACAAGTGCAAAAGTGGTTTCCTGCACCAACACAAGTGCGAAAAGTGGTTTTTCCACACTAATACAAGTGCAAAATTGGTTTCCTGCACCAACACAAGTGCGAAAAGTGGTTTTTCAACACTAACACAAGTGCGAAAAGTGGTTTTTCAACACCAACACAAGTGCGAAAAGTGGTTTTTCAACATTAACACAAGTGCGAAAAGTGGTTTTTCCACACTAATACAAGTGCAAAAGTGGTTTCCTGCACCAACACAAGTGCAAAAAGTGGTTTTTCAACACTAACACAAGTGTGAAAAGTAGTTTTTCAACACTATCGCAAGTGCAAAAAGTGTTTTTTCCACACTAATACAAGTGCAAAAGTGGTTTCCTGCACCAACACAAGTGCGAAAAGTGGTTTTTCAACACTATCACAAGTGCGAAAAGTGGTTTTTCAACACTAACACAAGTGCAAAAAGTGGTTTTTCCACACTAATACAAGTGCAAAAGTGGTTTCCTGCATCAACACAAGTGCAAAAAGTGGTTTTTCAACACTAACACAAGTGCGAAAAGTGGTTTTTCAACACTATCACAAGTGCAAAAAGTGTTTTTCCACACTAATACAAGTGCAAAAGTGGTTTCCTGCACCAACACAAGTGCGAAAAGTTGTTTTTCAACACTATCACAAGTGCGAAAAGTGGTTTTTCAACACTAACACAAGTGCGAAAAGTGGTTTTTCAACACTAACACAAGTGCGAAAAGTGGTTTTTCCACACTAATACAAGTGCAAAAGTGGTTTCCTGCACCAACACAAGTGCAAAAAGTGGTTTTTCAACACTAACACAAGTTCGAAAAGTGGTTTTTCAACACTATCACAAGTGCAAAAAGTGTTTTTTCCACACTAATACAAGTGCAAAAGTGGTTTCCTGCACCAACAGAAGTGCGAAAAGTGGTTTTTCAACACTAACACAAGTGCGAAAAGTGGTTTTTCAACACTATCACAAGTGCGAAAAGTGGTTTTTCCACACTAATACAAGTGCAAAAGTGGTTTCCTGCACCAACACAAGTGCAAAAAGTGGTTTTTCAACACTAACACAAGTGTGAAAAGTAGTTTTTCAACACTATCGCAAGTGCAAAAAGTGTTTTTTCCACACTAATACAAGTGCAAAAGTGGTTTCCTGCACCAACACAAGTGCGAAAAGTGGTTTTTCAACACTATCACAAGTGCGAAAAGTGGTTTTTCAACACTAACACAAGTGCGAAAAGTGTTTTTTCCACACTAATACAAGTGCAAAAGTGGTTTCCTGCACCAACACAAGTGCGAAAAGTGGTTTTTCAACACTAACACAAGTGCGAAAAGTGGTTTTTCAACACCAACACAAGTGCGAAAAGTGGTTTTTCAACACTAACACAAGTGCGAAAAGTGGTTTTTCCACACTAATACAAGTGCAAAAGTGGTTTCCTGCACAAACACAAGTGCGAAAAGTGGTTTTTCAACACTAACACAAGTGTGAAAAGTGGTTTTTCAACATTAACACAGGTGCGAAAAGTGTTTTTTCCACACTAATACAAGTGCAAAAGTGGTTTCCTGCACCAACACAAGTGCAAAAAGTGGTTTTTCAACACTAACACAAGTGCGAAAAGTGGTTTTTCAACACTAACACAAGTGTGAAAAGTGGTTTTTCAACACTAACACAAGTGCTAAAAGTGGTTATTTCCACACTAATACAAGTGTAAAAGTGGTTTCCTGCACCAACACAAGTGCGAAAAGTGGTTTTTCAACATTAACACAAGTGCGAAAAGTGGTTTTTCAACACTATCACAAGTGCAAAAAGTGTTTTTTCCACACTAATACAAGTGCAAAAGTGGTTTCCTGCACCAACACAAGTGCGAAAAGTGGTTTTTCAACACTAACACAAGTGCGAAAAGTGGTTTTTCAACACTAACACAAGTGCGAAAAGTGGTTTTTCAACACTAACACAAGTGCGAAAAGTGGTTTTTCCACATGAATACAAGTGCAAAAGTGGTTTCCTGCACCAACACAAGTGCGAAAAGTGGTTTTTCAACACTAACACAAGTGCGTAAAGTGGTTTTTCAACACTATCACAAGTGCAAAAAGTGTTTTTTCCACACTAATATAAGTGCAAAAGTGGTTTCCTGCACCAACACAAGTGCGAAAAGTGGTTTTTCAACACTAACACAAGTGCGAAAAGTGGTTTTTCAACACTATCACAAGTGCAAAAAGTGTTTTTTCCACACTAATACAAGTGCAAAAGTGGTTTCCTGCACCAACACAAGTGCGAAAAGTGGTTTTTCAACACTAACACAAGTGCGAAAAGTGGTTTTTCAACACTAACACAAGTGCGAAAAGTGGTTTTTCAACACTAACACAAGTGCAAAAAGTGTTTTTTCCACACTAATACAAGTGCAAAAGTGGTTTCCTGCACCAACACAAGTGCTAAAAGTGGTTTTTCAACACTAACACAAGTGCGAAAAGTGGTTTTTCAACACTAATACAAGTGCGAAAAGTGGTTTTTTCCACACTAATACAAGTGCAAAAGTGGTTTCCTGCACCAACACAAGTGCGAAAAGTGGTTTTCAACACTAACACAAGTGCGAAAAGTGGTTTTTCAACACTATCACAAGTGCAAAAAGTGTTTTTTCCACACTAATACAAGTGCAAAAGTGGTTTCCTGCACCAACACAAGTGCAAAAAGTGGTTTTTCAACACTAACACAAGTGCGAAAAGTGGTTTTTCAACACTATCACAAGTGCAAAAAGTGTTTTTTCAACACTAACACAAGTGCGAAAAGTGGTTTTTCCACACTAATACAAGTGCAAAAGTGGTTTCCTGCACCAACACAAGTGGGAAAAGTGGTTTTTCAACACTAACACAAGTGCGAAAAGTGGTTTTTCAACACTAATACAATTGCAAAAGTGGTTTCCTGCACCAACACAAATGCGAAAAGTGGTTTTTCAACACTAACACAAGTGCGAAAAGTGGTTTTTCCACACTAATACAATTGCAAAAGTGGTTTTCTGCACCAACACAAGTGCGAAAAGTGGTTTTTCGACACTAACACAAGTGCGAAAAGTGGTTTTCAACACTATCACAAGTGCAAAAAGTGTTTTTTCCACACTAATACAAGTGCAAAAGTGGTTTCCTGCACCAACACAAGTGCGAAAAGTGGTTTTTCAACACTAACACAAGTGCGAAAAGTGGTTTTCAACACTAACACAAGTGCGAAAAGTGTTTTTTCCACACTAATACAAGTGCAAAAGTGGTTTCCTGCACCAACACAAGTGCGAAAAGTGGTTTTTCAACACTAACACAAGTGCGAAAAGTGGTTTTTCAACACCAACACAAGTGCGAAAAGTGGTTTTTCAACACTAACACAAGTGCGAAAAGTGGTTTTTCCACACTAATACAAGTGCAAAAGTGGTTTCCTGCACAAACACAAGTGCGAAAAGTGGTTTTTCAACACTAACACAAGTGTGAAAAGTGGTTTTTCAACATTAACACAGGTGCGAAAAGTGTTTTTTCCACACTAATACAAGTGCAAAAGTGGTTTCCTGCACCAACACAAGTGCAAAAAGTGGTTTTTCAACACTAACACAAGTGCGAAAAGTGGTTTTTCAACACTAACACAAGTGCGAAAAGTGGTTTTTCAACACTAACACAAGTGCTAAAAGTGGTTATTTCCACACTAATACAAGTGTAAAAGTGGTTTCCTGCACCAACACAAGTGCGAAAAGTGGTTTTTCAACATTAACACAAGTGCGAAAAGTGGTTTTTCAACACTATCACAAGTGCAAAAAGTGTTTTTTCCACACTAATACAAGTGCAAAAGTGGTTTCCTGCACCAACACAAGTGCGAAAAGTGGTTTTTCAACACTAACACAAGTGCGAAAAGTGTTTTTTCAACACTAACACAAGTGCGAAAAGTGGTTTTTCAACACTAACACAAGTGCGAAAAGTGGTTTTTCCACATGAATACAAGTGCAAAAGTGGTTTCCTGCACCAACACAAGTGCGAAAAGTGGTTTTTCAACACTAACACAAGTGCGTAAAGTGGTTTTTCAACACTATCACAAGTGCAAAAAGTGTTTTTTCCACACTAATATAAGTGCAAAAGTGGTTTCCTGCACCAACACAAGTGCGAAAAGTGGTTTTTCAACACTAACACAAGTGCGAAAAGTGGTTTTTCAACACTATCACAAGTGCAAAAAGTGTTTTTTCCACACTAATACAAGTGCAAAAGTGGTTTCCTGCACCAACACAAGTGCGAAAAGTGGTTTTTCAACACTAACACAAGTGCGAAAAGTGGTTTTTCAACACTAACACAAGTGCGAAAAGTGGTTTTTCAACACTAACACAAGTGCAAAAAGTGTTTTTTCCACACTAATACAAGTGCAAAAGTGGTTTCCTGCACCAACACAAGTGCTAAAAGTGGTTTTTCAACACTAACACAAGTGCGAAAAGTGGTTTTTCAACACTAATACAAGTGCAAAAGTGGTTTCCTGCACCAACACAAGTGCGAAAAGTGGTTTTTCAACACTAACACAACTGCGAAAAGTGGTTTTTCCACACTAATACAAGTGCAAAAGTGGTTTCCTGCACCAACACAAGTGCGAAAAGTGGTTTTTCAACACTAACACAAGTGTGAAAAGTAGTTTTTCAACACTATCGCAAGTGCAAAAAGTGTTTTTTCCACACTAATACAAGTGCAAAAGTGGTTTCCTGCACCAACACAAGTGCGAAAAGTGGTTTTTCAACACTATCACAAGTGCGAAAAGTGGTTTTTCAACACTAACACAAGTGCGAAAAGTGGTTTTTCCACACTAATACAAGTGCAAAAGTGGTTTCCTGCATCAACACAAGTGCGAAAAGTGGTTTTTCAACACTAACACAAGTGCGAAAAGTGGTTTTTCAACACTATCACAAGTGCAAAAAGTGTTTTTCCACACTAATACAAGTGCAAAAGTGGTTTCCTGCACCAACACAAGTGCGAAAAGTTGTTTTTCAACACTACCACAAGTGCGAAAAGTGGTTTTTCAACACTAACACAAGTGCGAAAAGTGGTTTTTCAACACTAACACAAGTGCGAAAAGTGGTTTTTCCACACTAATACAAGTGCAAAAGTGGTTTCCTGCACCAACACAAGTGCAAAAGGTGGTTTTTCAACACTAACACAAGTGCGAAAAGTGGTTTTTCAACACTAACACAAGTGCGAAAAGTGGTTTTTCCACACTAATACAAGTGCAAAAGTGGTTTCCTGCACCAACACAAGTGCGAAAAGTGGTTTTTCAACACTAACACAAGTGCGAAAAGTGGTTTTTCAACACTAATACAATTGCAAAAGTGGTTTCCTGCACCAACACAAATGCGAAAAGTGGTTTTTCAACACTAACACAAGTGCGAAAAGTGGTTTTTCCACACTAATACAAGTGCAAAAGTGGTTTCCTGCACCAACACAATTGCGAAAAGTGGTTTTTCAACACTAACACAAGTGCGAAAAGTGGTTTTTCAACACTATCACATGTGCAAAAAGTGTTTTTTCCACACTAATACAAGTGCAAAAGTGGTTTCCTGCACCAACACAAGTGCGAAAAGTGGTTTTTCAACACTAACACAAGTGCGAAAAGTGGTTTTTCAACACTAACACAAGTGCGAAAAGTGGTTTTTCAACACTATCACAAGTGCAAAAAGTGTTTTTTCCACACTAATACAAGTGCAAAAGTGGTTTCCTGCACCAACACAAGTGCAAAAAGTGGTTTTCCACACTAATACAAGTGCAAAAGTGGTTTCCTGCATCAACACAAGTGCGAAAAGTGGTTTTTCAACACTAACACAAGTGCGAAAAGTGGTTTTTCAACACTATCACAAGTGCAAAAAGTGTTTTTTCCACACTAATACAAGTGCAAAAGTGGTTTCCTGCACCAACACATGTGTGAAAAGTGGTTTTTCAACACTATCACAAGTGCGAAAAGTGGTTTTTCAACACTAACACAAGTGCAAAAAGTGGTTTTTCAACACTAACACAAGTGCGAAAAGTGGTTTTTCCACACTAATACAAGTGCAAAAGTGGTTTCCTGCACCAACACAAGTGCGAAAAGTGGTTTTTCAACACTAACACAAGTGCGAAAAGTGGTTTTTCAACACTATCACAAGTGCAAAAAGTGTTTTTTCCACACTAATACAAGTGCAAAAGTGGTTTCCTGCACCAACACAAGTGCAAAAAGTGGTTTTTCAACACTAACACAAGTGCGAAAAGTGGTTTTTCAACACTATCACAAGTGCAAAAAGTGTTTTTTCAACACTAACACAAGTGCGAAAAGTGGTTTTTCCACACTAATACAAGTGCAAAAGTGGTTTCCTGCACCAACACAAGTGCGAAAAGTGGTTTTTCAACACTAACACAAGTGCGAAAAGTGGTTTTTCAACACTAATACAATTGCAAAAGTGGTTTCCTGCACCAACACAAATGCGAAAAGTGGTTTTTCAACACTAACACAAGTGCGAAAAGTGGTTTTTCCACACTAATACAATTGCAAAAGTGGTTTCCTGCACAAACACAAGTGCGAAAAGTGGTTTTTCGACACTAACACAAGTGCGAAAAGTGGTTTTCAACAATATCACAAGTGCAAAAAGTGTTTTTTCCACACTAATACAAGTGCAAAAGTGGTTTCCTGCACCAACACAAGTGCGAAAAGTGGTTTTTCAACACTAACACAAGTGCGAAAAGTGGTTTTTCAACACTAACACAAGTGCGAAAAGTGTTTTTTCCACACTAATACAAGTGCAAAAGTGGTTTCCTGCACCAACACAAGTGCGAAAAGTGGTTTTTCAACACTAACACAAGTGCGAAAAGTGGTTTTTCAACACCAACACAAGTGCGAAAAGTGGTTTTTCAACACTAACACAAGTGCGAAAAGTGGTTTTTCCACACTAATACAAGTGCAAAAGTGGTTTCCTGCACAAACACAAGTGCGAAAAGTGGTTTTTCAACACTAACACAAGTGTGAAAAGTGGTTTTTCAACACTAACACAGGTGCGAAAAGTGTTTTTTCCACACTAATACAAGTGCAAAAGTGGTTTCCTGCACCAACACAAGTGCAAAAAGTGGTTTTTCAACACTAACACAAGTGCGAAAAGTGGTTTTTCAACACTAACACAAGTGCGAAAAGTGGTTTTTCAACACTAACACAAGTGCTAAAAGTGGTTTTTCCACACTAATACAAGTGTAAAAGTGGTTTCCTGCACCAACACAAGTGCGAAAAGTGGTTTTTCAACATTAACACAAGTGCGAAAAGTGGTTTTTCAACACTATCACAAGTGCAAAAAGTGTTTTTTCCACACTAATACAAGTGCAAAAGTGGTTTCCTGCACCAACACAAGTGCGAAAAGTGGTTTTCAACACTAACACAAGTGCGAAAAGTGGTTTTTCAACACTAACACAAGTGCGAAAAGTGGTTTTTCAACACTAACACAAGTGCGAAAAGTGGTTTTCCCACATGAATACAAGTGCAAAAGTGGTTTCCTGCACCAACACAAGTGCGAAAAGTGGTTTTTCAACACTAACACAAGTGCGTAAAGTGGTTTTTCAACACTATCACAAGTGCAAAAAGTGTTTTTTCCACACTAATATAAGTGCAAAAGTGGTTTCCTGCACCAACACAAGTGCGAAAAGTGGTTTTTCAACACTAACACAAGTGCGAAAAGTGGTTTTTCAACACTATCACAAGTGCAAAAAGTGTTTTTTCCACACTAATACAAGTGCAAAAGTGGTTTCCTGCACCAACACAAGTGCGAAAAGTGGTTTTTCAACACTAACACAATTGCGAAAAGTGGATTTTCAACACTAACACAAGTGCAAAAAGTGGTTTTTCAACACTATCACATGTGCAAAAAGTGTTTTTTCCACACTAATACAAGTGCAAAAGTGGTTTCCTGCACCAACACAAGTGCGAAAAGTGGTTTTTCAACACTAACACAAGTGCGAAAAGTAGTTTTTCAACACTAACACAAGTGCGAAAAGTGGTTTTTCAACACTATCACAAGTGCAAAAAGTGTTTTTTCCACACTAATACAAGTGCAAAAGTGGTTTCCTGCACCAACACAAGTGCAAAAAGTGGTTTTTCCACACTAATACAAGTGCAAAAGTGGTTTCCTGCATCAACACAAGTGCGAAAAGTGGTTTTTCAACACTAACACAAGTGCGAAAAGTGGTTTTTCAACACTATCACAAGTGCAAAAAGTGTTTTTTCCACACTAATACAAGTGCAAAAGTGGTTTCCTGCACCAACACATGTGTGAAAAGTGGTTTTTCAACACTATCACAAGTGCGAAAAGTGGTTTTTCAACACTAACACAAGTGCGAAAAGTGGTTTTTCAACACTAACACAAGTGCGAAAAGTGGTTTTTCCACACTAATACAAGTGCAAAAGTGGTTTCCTGCACCAACACAAGTGCGAAAAGTGGTTTTTCAACACTAACACAAGTGCGAAAAGTGGTTTTTCAACACTATCACAAGTGCAAAAAGTGTTTTTTCCACACTAATACAAGTGCAAAAGTGGTTTCCTGCACCAACACAAGTGCAAAAAGTGGTTTTTCAACACTAACACAAGTGCGAAAAGTGGTTTTTCAACACTATCACAAGTGCAAAAAGTGTTTTTTCAACACTAACACAAGTGCGAAAAGTGGTTTTTCCACACTAATACAAGTGCAAAAGTGGTTTCCTGCACCAACACAAGTGCGAAAAGTGGTTTTTCAACACTAACACAAGTGCGAAAAGTGGTTTTTCAACACTAATACAATTGCAAAAGTGGTTTCCTGCACCAACACAAATGCGAAAAGTGGTTTTTCAACACTAACACAAGTGCGAAAAGTGGTTTTTCCACACTAATACAATTGCAAAAGTGGTTTCCTGCACAAACACAAGTGCGAAAAGTGGTTTTTCGACACTAACACAAGTGCGAAAAGTGGTTTTCAACAATATCACAAGTGCAAAAAGTGTTTTTTCCACACTAATACAAGTGCAAAAGTGGTTTCCTGCACCAACACAAGTGCGAAAAGTGGTTTTTCAACACTAACACAAGTGCGAAAAGTGGTTTTTCAACACTAACACAAGTGCGAAAAGTGTTTTTTCCACACTAATACAAGTGCAAAAGTGGTTTCCTGCACCAACACAAGTGCGAAAAGTGGTTTTTCAACACTAACACAAGTGCGAAAAGTGGTTTTTCAACACCAACACAAGTGCGAAAAGTGGTTTTTCAACACTAACACAAGTGCGAAAAGTGGTTTTTCCACACTAATACAAGTGCAAAAGTGGTTTCCTGCACAAACACAAGTGCGAAAAGTGGTTTTTCAACACTAACACAAGTGTGAAAAGTGGTTTTTCAACACTAACACAGGTGCGAAAAGTGTTTTTTCCACACTAATACAAGTGCAAAAGTGGTTTCCTGCACCAACACAAGTGCAAAAAGTGGTTTTTCAACACTAACACAAGTGCGAAAAGTGGTTTTTCAACACTAACACAAGTGCGAAAAGTGGTTTTTCAACACTAACACAAGTGCTAAAAGTGGTTTTTCCACACTAATACAAGTGTAAAAGTGGTTTCCTGCACCAACACAAGTGCGAAAAGTGGTTTTTCAACATTAACACAAGTGCGAAAAGTGGTTTTTCAACACTATCACAAGTGCAAAAAGTGTTTTTCCCACACTAATACAAGTGCAAAAGTGGTTTCCTGCACCAACACAAGTGCGAAAAGTGGTTTTCAACACTAACACAAGTGCGAAAAGTGGTTTTTCAACACTAACACAAGTGCGAAAAGTGGTTTTTCAACACTAACACAAGTGCGAAAAGTGGTTTTCCCACATGAATACAAGTGCAAAAGTGGTTTCCTGCACCAACACAAGTGCGAAAAGTGGTTTTTCAACACTAACACAAGTGCGTAAAGTGGTTTTTCAACACTATCACAAGTGCAAAAAGTGTTTTTTCCACACTAATATAAGTGCAAAAGTGGTTTCCTGCACCAACACAAGTGCGAAAAGTGGTTTTTCAACACTAACACAAGTGCGAAAAGTGGTTTTTCAACACTATCACAAGTGCAAAAAGTGTTTTTTCCACACTAATACAAGTGCAAAAGTGGTTTCCTGCACCAACACAAGTGCGAAAAGTGGTTTTTCAACACTAACACAATTGCGAAAAGTGGATTTTCAACACTAACACAAGTGCAAAAAGTGGTTTTTCAACACTATCACATGTGCAAAAAGTGTTTTTTCCACACTAATACAAGTGCAAAAGTGGTTTCCTGCACCAACACAAGTGCGAAAAGTGGTTTTTCAACACTAACACAAGTGCGAAAAGTAGTTTTTCAACACTAACACAAGTGCGAAAAGTGGTTTTTCAACACTATCACAAGTGCAAAAAGTGTTTTTTCCACACTAATACAAGTGCAAAAGTGGTTTCCTGCACCAACACAAGTGCAAAAAGTGGTTTTTCCACACTAATACAAGTGCAAAAGTGGTTTCCTGCATCAACACAAGTGCGAAAAGTGGTTTTTCAACACTAACACAAGTGCGAAAAGTGGTTTTTCAACACTATCACAAGTGCAAAAAGTGTTTTTTCCACACTAATACAAGTGCAAAAGTGGTTTCCTGCACCAACACATGTGTGAAAAGTGGTTTTTCAACACTATCACAAGTGCGAAAAGTGGTTTTTCAACACTAACACAAGTGCGAAAAGTGGTTTTTCAACACTAACACAAGTGCGAAAAGTGGTTTTTCCACACTAATACAAGTGCAAAAGTGGTTTCCTGCACCAACACAAGTGCGAAAAGTGGTTTTTCAACATTAACACAAGTGCGAAAAGTGGTTTTTCAACACTATCACAAGTGCAAAAAGTGTTTTTTCCACACTAATACAAGTGCAAAAGTGGTTTCCTGCACCAACACAAGTGCAAAAAGTGGTTTTTCAACACTAACACAAGTGCGAAAAGTGGTTTTTCAACACTATCACAAGTGCAAAAAGTGTTTTTTCAACACTAACACAAGTGCGAAAAGTGGTTTTTCCACACTAATACAAGTGCAAAAGTGGTTTCCTGCACCAACACAAGTGCGAAAATTGGTTTTTCAACACTAACACAAGTGCGAAAAGTGGTTTTTCAACACTAATACAATTGCAAAAGTGGTTTCCTGCACCAACACAAATGCGAAAAGTGGTTTTTCAACACTAACACAAGTGCGAAAAGTGGTTTTTCCACACTAATACAATTGCAAAAGTGGTTTCCTGCACCAACACAAGTGCGAAAAGTGGTTTTTCGACACTAACACAAGTGCGAAAAGTGGTTTTCAACACTATCACAAGTGCAAAAAGTGTTTTTTCCACACTAATACAAGTGCAAAAGTGGTTTCCTGCACCAACACAAGTGCGAAAAGTGGTTTTTCAACACTAACACAAGTGCGAAAAGTGGTTTTTCAACACTAACACAAGTGCGAAAAGTGTTTTTTCCACACTAATACAAGTGCAAAAGTGGTTTCCTGCACCAACACAAGTGCGAAAAGTGGTTTTTCAACACTAACACAAGTGCGAAAAGTGGTTTTTCAACACCAACACAAGTGCGAAAAGTGGTTTTTCAACACTAACACAAGTGCGAAAAGTGGTTTTTCCACACTAATACAAGTGCAAAAGTGGTTTCCTGCACAAACACAAGTGCGAAAAGTGGTTTTTCAACACTAACACAAGTGTGAAAAGTGGTTTTTCAACACTAACACAGGTGCTAAAAGTGTTTTTTCCACACTAATACAAGTGCTAAAAGTGGTTTTTCCACACTAATACAAGTGTAAAAGTGGTTTCCTGCACCAACACAAGTGCGAAAAGTGGTTTTTCAACATTAACACAAGTGCGAAAAGTGGTTTTTCAACATTATCACAAGTGCAAAAAGTGTTTTTTCCACACTAATACAAGTGCAAAAGTGGTTTCCTGCACCAACACAAGTGCGAAAAGTGGTTTTTCAACACTAACACAAGTGCGAAAAGTGGTTTTTCAACACTAACACAAGTGCGAAAAGTGGTTTTTCAACACTAACACAAGTGCGAAAAGTGGTTTTCCCACATGAATACAAGTGCAAAAGTGGTTTCCTGCACCAACACAAGTGCGAAAAGTGGTTTTTCAACACTAACACAAGTGCGTAAAGTGGTTTTTCAACACTATCACAAGTGCAAAAAGTGTTTTTTCCACACTAATATAAGTGCAAAAGTGGTTTCCTGCACCAACACAAGTGCGAAAAGTGGTTTTTCAACACTAACACAAGTGCGAAAAGTGGGTTTTCAACACTATCACAAGTGCAAAAAGTGTTTTTTCCACACTAATACAAGTGCAAAAGTGGTTTCCTGCACCAACACAAGTGCGAAAAGTGGTTTTTCAACACTAACACAAGTGCAAAAAGTGTTTTTTCCACACTAATACAAGTGCAAAAGTGGTTTCCTGCACCAACACAAGTGCGAAAAGTGGTTTTTCAACACTAACACAAGTGCGAAAAGTGGTTTTTCAACACTAACACAAGTGCGAAAAGTGTTTTTTCCACACTAATACAAGTGCAAAAGTGGTTTCCTGCACCAACACAAGTGCGAAAAGTGGTTTTTCAACACTAACACAAGTGCGAAAAGTGGTTTTTCAACACCAACACAAGTGCGAAAAGTGGTTTTTCAACACTAACACAAGTGCGAAAAGTGGTTTTTCCACACTAATACAAGTGCAAAAGTGGTTTCCTGCACAAACACAAGTGCGAAAAGTGGTTTTTCAACACTAACACAAGTGTGAAAAGTGGTTTTTCAACACTAACACAGGTGCGAAAAGTGTTTTTTCCACACTAATACAAGTGCAAAAGTGGTTTCCTGCACCAACACAAGTGCAAAAAGTGGTTTTTCAACACTAACACAAGTGCGAAAAGTCGTTTTTCAACACTAACACAAGTGCGAAAAGTGGTTTTTCAACACTAACACAAGTGCTAAAAGTGGTTTTTCCACACTAATACAAGTGTAAAAGTGGTTTCCTGCACCAACACAAGTGCGAAAAGTGGTTTTTCAACATTAACACAAGTGCGAAAAGTGGTTTTTCAACACTATCACAAGTGCAAAAAGTGTTTTTTCCACACTAATACAAGTGCAAAAGTGGTTTCCTGCACCAACACAAGTGCGAAAAGTGGTTTTCAACACTAACACAAGTGCGAAAAGTGGTTTTTCAACACTAACACAAGTGCGAAAAGTGGTTTTTCAACACTAACACAAGTGCGAAAAGTGGTTTTCCCACATGAATACAAGTGCAAAAGTGGTTTCCTGCACCAACACAAGTGCGAAAAGTGGTTTTTCAACACTAACACAAGTGCGTAAAGTGGTTTTTCAACACTATCACAAGTGCAAAAAGTGTTTTTTCCACACTAATATAAGTGCAAAAGTGGTTTCCTGCACCAACACAAGTGCGAAAAGTGGTTTTTCAACACTAACACAAGTGCGAAAAGTGGTTTTTCAACACTATCACAAGTGCAAAAAGTGTTTTTTCCACACTAATACAAGTGCAAAAGTGGTTTCCTGCACCAACACAAGTGCGAAAAGTGGTTTTTCAACACTAACACAATTGCGAAAAGTGGATTTTCAACACTAACACAAGTGCAAAAAGTGGTTTTTCAACACTATCACATGTGCAAAAAGTGTTTTTTCCACACTAATACAAGTGCAAAAGTGGTTTCCTGCACCAACACAAGTGCGAAAAGTGGTTTTTCAACACTAACACAAGTGCGAAAAGTAGTTTTTCAACACTAACACAAGTGCGAAAAGTGGTTTTTCAACACTATCACAAGTGCAAAAAGTGTTTTTTCCACACTAATACAAGTGCAAAAGTGGTTTCCTGCACCAACACAAGTGCAAAAAGTGGTTTTTCCACACTAATACAAGTGCAAAAGTGGTTTCCTGCATCAACACAAGTGCGAAAAGTGGTTTTTCAACACTAACACAAGTGCGAAAAGTGGTTTTTCAACACTATCACAAGTGCAAAAAGTGTTTTTTCCACACTAATACAAGTGCAAAAGTGGTTTCCTGCACCAACACATGTGTGAAAAGTGGTTTTTCAACACTATCACAAGTGCGAAAAGTGGTTTTTCAACACTAACACAAGTGCGAAAAGTGGTTTTTCAACACTAACACAAGTGCGAAAAGTGGTTTTTCCACACTAATACAAGTGCAAAAGTGGTTTCCTGCACCAACACAAGTGCGAAAAGTGGTTTTTCAACACTAACACAAGTGCGAAAAGTGGTTTTTCAACACTATCACAAGTGCAAAAAGTGTTTTTTCCACACTAATACAAGTGCAAAAGTGGTTTCCTGCACCAACACAAGTGCAAAAAGTGGTTTTTCAACACTAACACAAGTGCGAAAAGTGGTTTTTCAACACTATCACAAGTGCAAAAAGTGTTTTTTCAACACTAACACAAGTGCGAAAAGTGGTTTTTCCACACTAATACAAGTGCAAAAGTGGTTTCCTGCACCAACACAAGTGCGAAAATTGGTTTTTCAACACTAACACAAGTGCGAAAAGTGGTTTTTCAACACTAATACAATTGCAAAAGTGGTTTCCTGCACCAACACAAATGCGAAAAGTGGTTTTTCAACACTAACGCAAGTGCGAAAAGTGGTTTTTCCACACTAATACAATTGCAAAAGTGGTTTCCTGCACCAACACAAGTGCGAAAAGTGGTTTTTCGACACTAACACAAGTGCGAAAAGTGGTTTTCAACACTATCACAAGTGCAAAAAGTGTTTTTTCCACACTAATACAAGTGCAAAAGTGGTTTCCTGCACCAACACAAGTGCGAAAAGTGGTTTTTCAACACTAACACAAGTGCGAAAAGTGGTTTTTCAACACTAACACAAGTGCGAAAAGTGTTTTTTCCACACTAATACAAGTGCAAAAGTGGTTTCCTGCACCAACACAAGTGCGAAAAGTGGTTTTTCAACACTAACACAAGTGCGAAAAGTGGTTTTTCAACACCAACACAAGTGCGAAAAGTGGTTTTTCAACACTAACACAAGTGCGAAAAGTGGTTTTTCCACACTAATACAAGTGCAAAAGTGGTTTCCTGCACAAACACAAGTGCGAAAAGTGGTTTTTCAACACTAACACAAGTGTGAAAAGTGGTTTTTCAACACTAACACAGGTGCTAAAAGTGTTTTTTCCACACTAATACAAGTGCTAAAAGTGGTTTTTCCACACTAATACAAGTGTAAAAGTGGTTTCCTGCACCAACACAAGTGCGAAAAGTGGTTTTTCAACATTAACACAAGTGCGAAAAGTGGTTTTTCAACATTATCACAAGTGCAAAAAGTGTTTTTTCCACACTAATACAAGTGCAAAAGTGGTTTCCTGCACCAACACAAGTGCGAAAAGTGGTTTTTCAACACTAACACAAGTGCGAAAAGTGGTTTTTCAACACTAACACAAGTGCGAAAAGTGGTTTTTCAACACTAACACAAGTGCGAAAAGTGGTTTTCCCACATGAATACAAGTGCAAAAGTGGTTTCCTGCACCAACACAAGTGCGAAAAGTGGTTTTTCAACACTAACACAAGTGCGTAAAGTGGTTTTTCAACACTATCACAAGTGCAAAAAGTGTTTTTTCCACACTAATATAAGTGCAAAAGTGGTTTCCTGCACCAACACAAGTGCGAAAAGTGGTTTTTCAACACTAACACAAGTGCGAAAAGTGGGTTTTCAACACTATCACAAGTGCAAAAAGTGTTTTTTCCACACTAATACAAGTGCAAAAGTGGTTTCCTGCACCAACACAAGTGCGAAAAGTGGTTTTTCAACACTAACACAAGTGCGAAAAGTGGTTTTTCAACACTAACACAAGTGCGAAAAGTGGTTTTTCAACACTAACACAAGTGCAAAAAGTGTTTTTTCCACACTAATACAAGTGCAAAAGTGGTTTCCTGCACCAACACAAGTGCTAAAAGTGGTTTTTTCAACACTAACACAAGTGCGAAAAGTGGTTTTTCCACACTAATACAAGTGCAAAAGTGGTTTCCTGCACCAACACAAGTGCAAAAAGTGGTTTTTCAACACTAACACAAGTGTGAAAAGTGGTTTTTCAACACTAACACAGGTGCGAAAAGTGTTTTTTCCACACTAATACAAGTGCAAAAGTGGTTTCCTGCACCAACACAAGTGCAAAAAGTGGTTTTTCAACACTAACACAAGTGCGAAAAGTGGTTTTTCAACACTAACACAAGTGCGAAAAGTGGTTTTTCAACACTAACACAAGTGCTAAAAGTGGTTTTTCCACACTAATACAAGTGTAAAAGTGGTTTCCTGCACCAACACAAGTGCGAAAAGTGGTTTTTCAACATTAACACAAGTGCGAAAAGTGGTTTTTCAACACTATCACAAGTGCAAAAAGTGTTTTTTCCACACTAATACAAGTGCAAAAGTGGTTTCCTGCACCAACACAAGTGCGAAAAGTGGTTTTCAACACTAACACAAGTGCGAAAAGTGGTTTTTCAACACTAACACAAGTGCGAAAAGTGGTTTTTCAACACTAACACAAGTGCGAAAAGTGGTTTTCCCACATGAATACAAGTGCAAAAGTGGTTTCCTGCACCAACACAAGTGCGAAAAGTGGTTTTTCAACACTAACACAAGTGCGTAAAGTGGTTTTTCAACACTATCACAAGTGCAAAAAGTGTTTTTTCCACACTAATATAAGTGCAAAAGTGGTTTCCTGCACCAACACAAGTGCGAAAAGTGGTTTTTCAACACTAACACAAGTGCGAAAAGTGGTTTTTCAACACTATCACAAGTGCAAAAAGTGTTTTTTCCACACTAATACAAGTGCAAAAGTGGTTTCCTGCACCAACACAAGTGCGAAAAGTGGTTTTTCAACACTAACACAATTGCGAAAAGTGGATTTTCAACACTAACACAAGTGCAAAAAGTGGTTTTTCAACACTATCACATGTGCAAAAAGTGTTTTTTCCACACTAATACAAGTGCAAAAGTGGTTTCCTGCACCAACACAAGTGCGAAAAGTGGTTTTTCAACACTAACACAAGTGCGAAAAGTAGTTTTTCAACACTAACACAAGTGCGAAAAGTGGTTTTTCAACACTATCACAAGTGCAAAAAGTGTTTTTTCCACACTAATACAAGTGCAAAAGTGGTTTCCTGCACCAACACAAGTGCAAAAAGTGGTTTTTCCACACTAATACAAGTGCAAAAGTGGTTTCCTGCATCAACACAAGTGCGAAAAGTGGTTTTTCAACACTAACACAAGTGCGAAAAGTGGTTTTTCAACACTATCACAAGTGCAAAAAGTGTTTTTTCCACACTAATACAAGTGCAAAAGTGGTTTCCTGCACCAACACATGTGTGAAAAGTGGTTTTTCAACACTATCACAAGTGCGAAAAGTGGTTTTTCAACACTAACACAAGTGCGAAAAGTGGTTTTTCAACACTAACACAAGTGCGAAAAGTGGTTTTTCCACACTAATACAAGTGCAAAAGTGGTTTCCTGCACCAACACAAGTGCGAAAAGTGGTTTTTCAACACTAACACAAGTGCGAAAAGTGGTTTTTCAACACTATCACAAGTGCAAAAAGTGTTTTTTCCACACTAATACAAGTGCAAAAGTGGTTTCCTGCACCAACACAAGTGCAAAAAGTGGTTTTTCAACACTAACACAAGTGCGAAAAGTGGTTTTTCAACACTATCACAAGTGCAAAAAGTGTTTTTTCAACACTAACACAAGTGCGAAAAGTGGTTTTTCCACACTAATACAAGTGCAAAAGTGGTTTCCTGCACCAACACAAGTGCGAAAATTGGTTTTTCAACACTAACACAAGTGCGAAAAGTGGTTTTTCAACACTAATACAATTGCAAAAGTGGTTTCCTGCACCAACACAAATGCGAAAAGTGGTTTTTCAACACTAACGCAAGTGCGAAAAGTGGTTTTTCCACACTAATACAAATGCAAAAGTGGTTTCCTGCACCAACACAAGTGCGAAAAGTGGTTTTTCGACACTAACACAAGTGCGAAAAGTGGTTTTCAACACTATCACAAGTGCAAAAAGTGTTTTTTCCACACTAATACAAGTGCAAAAGTGGTTTCCTGCACCAACACAAGTGCGAAAAGTGGTTTTTCAACACTAACACAAGTGCGAAAAGTGGTTTTTCAACACTAACACAAGTGCGAAAAGTGTTTTTTCCACACTAATACAAGTGCAAAAGTGGTTTCCTGCACCAACACAAGTGCGAAAAGTGGTTTTTCAACACTAACACAAGTGCGAAAAGTGGTTTTTCAACACCAACACAAGTGCGAAAAGTGGTTTTTCAACACTAACACAAGTGCGAAAAGTGGTTTTTCCACACTAATACAAGTGCAAAAGTGGTTTCCTGCACAAACACAAGTGCGAAAAGTGGTTTTTCAACACTAACACAAGTGTGAAAAGTGGTTTTTCAACACTAACACAGGTGCTAAAAGTGTTTTTTCCACACTAATACAAGTGCTAAAAGTGGTTTTTCCACACTAATACAAGTGTAAAAGTGGTTTCCTGCACCAACACAAGTGCGAAAAGTGGTTTTTCAACATTAACACAAGTGCGAAAAGTGGTTTTTCAACATTATCACAAGTGCAAAAAGTGTTTTTTCCACACTAATACAAGTGCAAAAGTGGTTTCCTGCACCAACACAAGTGCGAAAAGTGGTTTTTCAACACTAACACAAGTGCGAAAAGTGGTTTTTCAACACTAACACAAGTGCGAAAAGTGGTTTTTCAACACTAACACAAGTGCGAAAAGTGGTTTTCCCACATGAATACAAGTGCAAAAGTGGTTTCCTGCACCAACACAAGTGCGAAAAGTGGTTTTTCAACACTAACACAAGTGCGTAAAGTGGTTTTTCAACACTATCACAAGTGCAAAAAGTGGTTTTTCAACACTAACACAAGTGCGAAAAGTGGGTTTTCAACACTATCACAAGTGCAAAAAGTGTTTTTTCAACACTAACACAAGTGCGAAAAGTGGGTTTTCAACACTATCACAAGTGCAAAAAGTGTTTTTTCCACACTAATACAAGTGCAAAAGTGGTTTCCTGCACCAACACAAGTGCGAAAAGTGGTTTTTCAACACTAACACAAGTGCGAAAAGTGGTTTTTCAACACTAACACAAGTGCGTAAAGTGGTTTTTCAACACTATCACAAGTGCAAAAAGTGTTTTTTCCACACTAATATAAGTGCAAAAGTGGTTTCCTGCACCAACACAAGTGCGAAAAGTGGTTTTTCAACACTAACACAAGTGCGAAAAGTGGGTTTTCAACACTATCACAAGTGCAAAAAGTGTTTTTTCCACACTAATACAAGTGCAAAAGTGGTTTCCTGCACCAACACAAGTGCGAAAAGTGGTTTTTCAACACTAACACAAGTGCGAAAAGTGGTTTTTCAACACTAACACAAGTGCGAAAAGTGGTTTTTCAACACTAACACAAGTGCAAAAAGTGTTTTTTCCACACTAATACAAGTGCAAAAGTGGTTTCCTGCACCAACACAAGTGCTAAAAGTGGTTTTTTCAACACTAACACAAGTGCGAAAAGTGGTTTTTCCACACTAATACAAGTGCAAAAGTGGTTTCCTGCACCAACACAAGTGCAAAAAGTGGTTTTTCAACACTAACACAAGTGTGAAAAGTGGTTTTTCAACACTAACACAGGTGCGAAAAGTGTTTTTTCCACACTAATACAAGTGCAAAAGTGGTTTCCTGCACCAACACAAGTGCAAAAAGTGGTTTTTCAACACTAACACAAGTGCGAAAAGTGGTTTTTCAACACTAACACAAGTGCGAAAAGTGGTTTTTCAACACTAACACAAGTGCTAAAAGTGGTTTTTCCACACTAATACAAGTGTAAAAGTGGTTTCCTGCACCAACACAAGTGCGAAAAGTGGTTTTCAACATTAACACAAGTGCGAAAAGTGGTTTTTCAACACTATCACAAGTGCAAAAAGTGTTTTTTCCACACTAATACAAGTGCAAAAGTGGTTTCCTGCACCAACACAAGTGCGAAAAGTGGTTTTCAACACTAACACAAGTGCGAAAAGTGGTTTTTCAACACTAACACAAGTGCGAAAAGTGGTTTTTCAACACTAACACAAGTGCGAAAAGTGGTTTCCCACATGAATACAAGTGCAAAAAGTGGTTTCCTGCACCAACACAAGTGCGAAAAGTGGTTTTTCAAACACTAACACAAGTGCGTAAAGTGGTTTTTCAACACTATCACAAGTGCAAAAAGTGTTTTTTCCACACTAATATAAGTGCAAAAGTGGTTTCCTGCACCAACACAAGTGCGAAAAGTGTTTTTCAACACTAACACAAGTGCGAAAAGTGGTTTTTCAACACTATCACAAGTGCAAAAAGTGTTTTTTCCACACTAATACAAGTGCAAAAGTGGTTTCCTGCACCAACACAAGTGCGAAAAGTGGTTTTTCAACACTAACACAATTGCGAAAAGTGGATTTTCAACACAACACAAGTGCAAAAAGTGGTTTTCAACACTATCACATGTGCAAAAAGTGTTTTTTCCACACTAATACAAGTGCAAAAGTGGTTTCCTGCACCAACACAAGTGCGAAAAGTGGTTTTTCAACACTAACACAAGTGCGAAAAGTAGTTTTTCAACACTAACACAAGTGCGAAAAGTGGTTTTTCAACACTATCACAAGTGCAAAAAGTGTTTTTTCCACACTAATACAAGTGCAAAAGTGGTTTCCTGCACCAACACAAGTGCAAAAAGTGGTTTTTCCACACTAATACAAGTGCAAAAGTGGTTTCCTGCATCAACACAAGTGCGAAAAGTGGTTTTTCAACACTAACACAAGTGCGAAAAGTGGTTTTTCAACACTATCACAAGTGCAAAAAGTGTTTTTTTCCACACTAATACAAGTGCAAAAGTGGTTTCCTGCACCAACACATGTGTGAAAAGTGGTTTTTCAACACTATCACAAGTGCGAAAAGTGGTTTTTCAACACTAACACAAGTGCGAAAAGTGGTTTTTCAACACTAACACAAGTGCGAAAAGTGTTTTTCCACACTAATACAAGTGCAAAAGTGGTTTCCTGCACCAACACAAGTGCGAAAAGTGGTTTTTCAACACTAACACAAGTGCGAAAAGTGGTTTTTCAACACTATCACAGTGCAAAAAGTGTTTTTTCCACACTAATACAAGTGCAAAAGTGGTTTCCTGCACCAACACAAGTGCAAAAAGTGGTTTTTCAACACTAACACAAGTGCGAAAAGTGGTTTTTCAACACTATCACAAGTGCAAAAAGTGTTTTTTCAACACTAACACAAGTGCGAAAAGTGGTTTTTCCACACTAATACAAGTGCAAAAGTGGTTTCCTGCACCAACACAAGTGCGAAAATTGGTTTTTCAACACTAACACAAGTGCGAAAAGTGGTTTTTCAACACTAATACAATTGCAAAAGTGGTTTCCTGCACCAACACAAATGCGAAAAGTGGTTTTTCAACACTAACGCAAGTGCGAAAAGTGGTTTTTCCACACTAATACAATTGCAAAAGTGGTTTCCTGCACCAACACAAGTGCGAAAAGTGGTTTTTCGACACTAACACAAGTGCGAAAGTGGTTTTCAACACTATCACAAGTGCAAAAAGTGTTTTTTCCACACTAATACAAGTGCAAAAGTGGTTCCTGCACCAACACAAGTGCGAAAAGTGGTTTTTCAACACTAACAAAGTGCGAAAAGTGGTTTTTCAACACTAACACAAGTGCGAAAAGTGTTTTTTCCACACTAATACAAGTGCAAAAGTGGTTTCCTGCACCAACACAAGTGCGAAAAGTGGTTTTTCAACACTAACACAAGTGCGAAAAGTGTTTTTCAACACCAACACAAGTGCGAAAAGTGGTTTTTCAACACTAACACAAGTGCGAAAAGTGTTTTTCCACACTAATACAAGTGCAAAAGTGGTTTCCTGCACAAACACAAGTGCGAAAAGTGGTTTTTCAACACTAACACAAGTGTGAAAAGTGGTTTTTCAACACTAACACAGGTGCTAAAAGTGTTTTTTCCACACTAATACAAGTGCTAAAGTGGTTTTTCCACACTAATACAAGTGTAAAAGTGGTTTCCTGCACCAACACAAGTGCGAAAAGTGGTTTTTCAACATTAACACAAGTGCGAAAAGTGGTTTTTCAACATTATCACAAGTGCAAAAAGTGTTTTTTTCCACACTAATACAAGTGCAAAAGTGGTTTCCTGCACCAACACAAGTGCGAAAAGTGGTTTTTTCAACACTAACAACAAGTGCGAAAAGTGGTTTTTCAACACTAACACAAGTGCGAAAAGTGGTTTTTCAACACTAACACAAGTGCGAAAAGTGGTTTTCCCACATGAATACAAGTGCAAAAGTGGTTTCCTGCACCAACACAAGTGCGAAAAGTGGTTTTTCAACACTAACACAAGTGCGTAAAGTGGTTTTTCAACACTATCACAAGTGCAAAAAGTGTTTTTTTCCACACTAATATAAGTGCAAAAGTGGTTTCCTGCACCAACACAAGTGCGAAAAGTGGTTTTTCAACACTAACACAAGTGCGAAAAGTGGGTTTTCAACACTATCACAAGTGCAAAAAGTGTTTTTTCCACACTAATACAAGTGCAAAAGTGGTTTCCTGCACCAACACAAGTGCGAAAAGTGGTTTTTCAACACTAACACAAGTGCGAAAGTGGTTTTTCAACACTAACACAAGTGCGAAAAGTGGTTTTTCAACACTAACACAAGTGCAAAAAGTGTTTTTTCCACACTAATACAAGTGCAAAAGTGGTTTCCTGCACCAACACAAGTGCTAAAAGTGGTTTTTTCAACACTAACACAAGTGGCGAAAAGTGGTTTTTCCACACTAATACAAGTGCAAAAGTGGTTGTGGTTTCCTGCACCAACACAAGTGCAAAAAGTGGTTTTTCAACACTAACACAAGTGCGAAAAGTGGTTTTTCAACACTAACACAAGTGCGAAAAGTGGTTTTTCAACACTAACACAAGTGCTAAAAGTGGTTTTTCCACACTAATACAAGTGTAAAAGTGGTTTCCTGCACCAACACAAGTGCGAAAAGTGGTTTTTCAACATTAACTCAAGTGCGAAAAGTGGTTTTTCAACACTATCACAAGTGCAAAAAGTGTTTTTTCCACACTAATACAAGTGCAAAAGTGGTTTCCTGCACCAACACAAGTGCGAAAAGTGGTTTTTCAACACTAACACAAGTGCGAAAAGTGGTTTTTCAACACTAACACAAGTGCGAAAAGTGGTTTTTCAACACTAACACAAGTGCGAAAAGTGGTTTTCCCACATGAATACAAGTGCAAAAGTGGTTTCCTGCACCAACACAAGTGCGAAAAGTGCTTTTTCAACACTAACACAAGTGCGTAAAGTGGTTTTTCAACACTATCACAAGTGCAAAAAGTGTTTTTTCCACACTAATATAAGTGCAAAAGTGGTTTCCTGCACCAACACAAGTGCGAAAAGTGGTTTTTCAACACTAACACAAGTCCGAAAAGTGGTTTTTCAACACTATCACAAGTGCAAAAAGTGTTTTTTCCACACTAATACAAGTGCAAAAGTGGTTTCCTGCACCAACACAAGTGCGAAAAGTGGTTTTTCAACACTAACACAATTGCGAAAAGTGGTTTTTCAACACTAACACAAGTGCGAAAAGTGGTTTTTCAACACTATCACATGTGCAAAAAGTGTTTTTTCCACACTAATACAAGTGCAAAAGTGGTTTCCTGCACCAACACAAGTGCGAAAAGTGGTTTTTCAACACTAACACAAGTGCGAAAAGTGGTTTTTCAACACTAACACAAGTGCGAAAAGTGGTTTTTCAACACTATCACAAGTGCAAAAAGTGTTTTTTCCACACTAATACAAGTGCAAAAGCGGTTTCCTGCACCAACACAAGTGCAAAAAGTGGTTTTTCAACACTAACACAAGTGCGAAAAGTGGTTTTTCAACACTAATACAATTGCAAAAGTGGTTTCCTGCACCAACACAAATGCGAAAAGTGGTTTTTCAACACTAACACAAGTGCGAAAAGTGGTTTTTCCACACTAATACAATTGCAAAAGTGGTTTCCTGCACCAACACAAGTGCGAAAAGTGGTTTTTCGACACTAACACAAGTGCGAAAAGTGGTTTTCAACACTATCACAAGTGCAAAAAGTGTTTTTTCCACACTAATACAAGTGCAAAAGTGGTTTCCTGCACCAACACAAGTGCGAAAAGTGGTTTTTCAACACTAACACAAGTGCGAAAAGTGGTTTTTCAACACTAACACCAGTGCGAAAAGTGTTTTTTCCACACTAATACAAGTGCAAAAGTGGTTTCCTGCACCAACACAAGTGCGAAAAGTGGTTTTTCAACACTAACACAAGTGCGAAAAGTGGTTTTTCAACACCAACACAAGTGCGAAAAGTGGTTTTTCAACACTAACACAAGTGCGAAAAGTGGTTTTTCCACACTAATACAAGTGCAAAAGTGGTTTCCTGCACCAACACAAGTGCAAAAAGTGGTTTTTCAACACTAACACAAGTGTGAAAAGTAGTTTTTCAACACTATCGCAAGTGCAAAAAGTGTTTTTTCCACACTAATACAAGTGCAAAAGTGGTTTCCTGCACCAACACAAGTGCGAAAAGTGGTTTTTCAACACTATCACAAGTGCGAAAAGTGGTTTTTCAACACTAACACAAGTGCAAAAAGTGGTTTTCCACACTAATACAAGTGCAAAAGTGGTTTCCTGCATCAACACAAGTGCGAAAAGTGGTTTTTCAACACTAACACAAGTGCGAAAAGTGGTTTTTCAACACTATCACAAGTGCAAAAAGTGTTTTTCCACACTAATACAAGTGCAAAAGTGGTTTCCTGCACCAACACAAGTGCGAAAAGTTGTTTTTCAACACTATCACAAGTGCGAAAAGTGGTTTTTCAACACTAACACAAGTGCGAAAAGTGGTTTTTCAACACTAACACAAGTGCGAAAAGTGGTTTTTCCACACTAATACAAGTGCAAAAGTGGTTTCCTGCACCAACACAAGTGCAAAAAGTGGTTTTTCAACACTAACACAAGTTCGAAAAGTGGTTTTTCAACACTATCACAAGTGCAAAAAGTGTTTTTTACACACTAATACAAGTGCAAAAGTGGTTTCCTGCACCAACACAAGTGCGAAAAGTGGTTTTTCAACACTAACAGAAGTGCGAAAAGTGGTTTTTCAACACTATCACAAGTGCAAAAAGTGTTTTTTCAACACTAACACAAGTGCGAAAAGTGGTTTTTCCACACTAATACAAGTGCAAAAGTGGTTTCCTGCACCAACACAAGTGCGAAAAGTGGTTTTTCAACACTAACACAAGTGCGAAAAGTGGTTTTTCAACACTAATACAATTGCAAAAGTGGTTTCCTGCACCAACACAAATGCGAAAAGTGGTTTTTCAACACTAACACAAGTACGAAAAGTGGTTTTTCCACACTAATACAAGTGCAAAAGTGGTTTCCTGCACCAACACAAGTGCGAAAAGTGGTTTTTCAACACTAACACAAGTGCGAAAAGTGGTTTTTCAACACTAATACAATTGCAAAAGTGGTTTCCTGCACCAACACAAATGCGAAATGTGGTTTTTCAACACTAACACAAGTACGAAAAGTGGTTTTTCCACACTAATACAAGTGCAAAAGTGGTTTCCTGCACCAACACAATTGCGAAAAGTGGTTTTTCAACACTAACACAAGTGCGAAAAGTGGTTTTTCAACACTATCACAAGTGCAAAAAGTGTTTTTTCCACACTAATACAAGTGCAAAAGTGGTTTCCTGCACCAACACAAGTGCGAAAAGTGGGTTTTCAACACTAACACAAGTGCGAAAAGTGGTTTTTCAACACTAACACAAGTGCGAAAAGTGTTTTTTCCACACTAATACAAGTGCAAAAGTGGTTTCCTGCAACAACACAAGTGCGAAAAGTGGTTTTTCAACACTAACACAAGTGCGAAAAGTGGTTTTTCAACACCAACACAAGTGCGAAAAGTGGTTTTTCAACACTAACACAAGTGCGAAAAGTGGTTTTTCCACACTAATACAAGTGCAAAAGTGGTTTCCTGCACAAACACAAGTGCGAAAAGTGGTTTTTCAACACTAACACAAGTGTGAAAAGTGGTTTTTCAACACTAACACAGGTGCGAAAAGTGTTTTTTCCACACTAATACAAGTGCAAAAGTGGTTTCCTGCACCAACACAAGTGCAAAAAGTGGTTTTTCAACACTAACACAAGTGCGAAAAGTGGTTTTTCAACACTAACACAAGTGCGAAAAGTGGTTTTTCAACACTAACACAAGTGCTAAAAGTGGTTTTTCCACACTAATACAAGTGTAAAAGTGGTTTCCTGCACCAACACAAGTGCGAAAAGTGTTTTTTCAACATTAACACAAGTGCGAAAAGTGGTTTTTCAACACTATCACAAGTGCAAAAAGTGTTTTTTCCACACTAATACAAGTGCAAAAGTGGTTTCCTGCACCAACACAAGTGCAAAAAGTGGTTTTTCCACACTAATACAAGTGCAAAAGTGGTTTCCTGCATCAACACAAGTGCGAAAAGTGGTTTTTCAACACTAACACAAGTGCGAAAAGTGGTTTTTCAACACTATCACAAGTGCAAAAAGTGTTTTTTCCACACTAATACAAGTGCAAAAGTGGTTTCCTGCACCAACACATGTGTGAAAAGTGGTTTTTCAACACTATCACAAGTGCGAAAAGTGGTTTTTCAACACTAACACAAGTGCGAAAAGTGGTTTTTCAACACTAACACAAGTGCGAAAAGTGGTTTTTCCACACTAATACAAGTGCAAAAGTGGTTTCCTGCACCAACACAAGTGCGAAAAGTGGTTTTTCAACACTAACACAAGTGCGAAAAGTGGTTTTTCAACACTATCACAAGTGCAAAAAGTGTTTTTTCCACACTAATACAAGTGCAAAAGTGGTTTCCTGCACCAACACAAGTGCAAAAAGTGGTTTTTCAACACTAACACAAGTGCGAAAAGTGGTTTTTCAACACTATCACAAGTGCAAAAAGTGTTTTTTCAACACTAACACAAGTGCGAAAAGTGGTTTTTCCACACTAATACAAGTGCAAAAGTGGTTTCCTGCACCAACACAAGTGCGAAAATTGGTTTTTCAACACTAACACAAGTGCGAAAAGTGGTTTTTCAACACTAATACAATTGCAAAAGTGGTTTCCTGCACCAACACAAATGCGAAAAGTGGTTTTTCAACACTAACACAAGTGCGAAAAGTGGTTTTTCCACACTAATACAATTGCAAAAGTGGTTTCCTGCACCAACACAAGTGCGAAAAGTGGTTTTTCGACACTAACACAAGTGCGAAAAGTGGTTTTCAACACTATCACAAGTGCAAAAAGTGTTTTTTCCACACTAATACAAGTGCAAAAGTGGTTTCCTGCACCAACACAAGTGCGAAAAGTGGTTTTTCAACACTAACACAAGTGCGAAAAGTGGTTTTTCAACACTAACACAAGTGCGAAAAGTGTTTTTTCCACACTAATACAAGTGCAAAAGTGGTTTCCTGCACCAACACAAGTGCGAAAAGTGGTTTTTCAACACTAACACAAGTGCGAAAAGTGGTTTTTCAACACCAACACAAGTGCGAAAAGTGGTTTTTCAACACTAACACAAGTGCGAAAAGTGGTTTTTCCACACTAATACAAGTGAAAAAGTGGTTTCCTGCACAAACACAAGTGCGAAAAGTGGTTTTTCAACACTAACACAAGTGTGAAAAGTGGTTTTTCAACACTAACACAGGTGCTAAAAGTGTTTTTTCCACACTAATACAAGTGCTAAAAGTGGTTTTTCCACACTAATACAAGTGTAAAAGTGGTTTCCTGCACCAACACAAGTGCGAAAAGTGGTTTTTCAACATTAACACAAGTGCGAAAAGTGGTTTTTCAACATTATCACAAGTGCAAAAAGTGTTTTTTCCACACTAATACAAGTGCAAAAGTGGTTTCCTGCACCAACACAAGTGCGAAAAGTGGTTTTTCAACACTAACACAAGTGCGAAAAGTGGTTTTTCAACACTAACACAAGTGCGAAAAGTGGTTTTTCAACACTAACACAAGTGCGAAAAGTGGTTTTCCCACATGAATACAAGTGCAAAAGTGGTTTCCTGCACCAACACAAGTGCGAAAAGTGGTTTTTCAACACTAACACAAGTGCGTAAAGTGGTTTTTCAACACTATCACAAGTGCAAAAAGTGTTTTTTCCACACTAATATAAGTGCAAAAGTGGTTTCCTGCACCAACACAAGTGCGAAAAGTGGTTTTTCAACACTAACACAAGTGCGAAAAGTGGGTTTTCAACACTATCACAAGTGCAAAAAGTGTTTTTTCCACACTAATACAAGTGCAAAAGTGGTTTCCTGCACCAACACAAGTGCGAAAAGTGGTTTTTCAACACTAACACAAGTGCGAAAAGTGGTTTTTCAACACTAACACAAGTGCGAAAAGTGGTTTTTCAACACTAACACAAGTGCAAAAAGTGTTTTTTCCACACTAATACAAGTGCAAAAGTGGTTTCCTGCACCAACACAAGTGCTAAAAGTGGTTTTTTCAACACTAACACAAGTGCGAAAAGTGGTTTTTCCACACTAATACAAGTGCAAAAGTGGTTTCCTGCACCAACACAAGTGCAAAAAGTGGTTTTTCAACACTAACACAAGTGCGAAAAGTGGTTTTTCAACACTAACACAAGTGCGAAAAGTGGTTTTTCAACACTAACACAAGTGCTAAAAGTGGTTTTTCCACACTAATACAAGTGTAAAAGTGGTTTCCTGCACCAACACAAGTGCGAAAAGTGGTTTTTCAACATTAACACAAGTGTGAAAAGTGGTTTTTCAACACTATCACAAGTGCAAAAAGTGTTTTTTCCACACTAATACAAGTGCAAAAGTGGTTTCCTGCACCAACACAAGTGCGAAAAGTGGTTTTTCAACACTAACACAAGTGCGAAAAGTGGTTTTTCAACACTAACACAAGTGCGAAAAGTGGTTTTTCAACACTAACACAAGTGCGAAAAGTGGTTTTCCCACGTGAATACAAGTGCAAAAGTGGTTTCCTGCACCAACACAAGTGCGAAAAGTGCTTTTTCAACACTAACACAAGTGCGTAAAGTGGTTTTTCAACACTATCACAAGTGCAAAAAGTGTTTTTTCCACACTAATATAAGTGCAAAAGTGGTTTCCTGCACCAACACAAGTGCGAAAAGTGGTTTTTCAACACTAACACAAGTGCGAAAAGTGGTTTTTCAACACTATCACAAGTGCAAAAAGTGTTTTTTCCACACTAATACAAGTGCAAAAGTGGTTTCCTGCACCAACACAAGTGCGAAAAGTGGTTTTTCAACACTAACACAATTGCGAAAAGTGGTTTTTCAACACTAACACAAGTGCGAAAAGTGGTTTTTCAACACTATCACATGTGCAAAAAGTGTTTTTTCCACACTAATACAAGTGCAAAAGTGGTTTCCTGCACCAACACAAGTGCGAAAAGTGGTTTTTCAACACTAACACAAGTGTGAAAAGTGGTTTTTCAACACTAACACAGGTGCTAAAAGTGTTTTTTCCACACTAATACAAGTGCTAAAAGTGGTTTTTCCACACTAATACAAGTGTAAAAGTGGTTTCCTGCACCAACACAAGTGCGAAAAGTGGTTTTTCAACATTAACACAAGTGCGAAAAGTGGTTTTTCAACATTATCACAAGTGCAAAAAGTGTTTTTTCCACACTAATACAAGTGCAAAAGTGGTTTCCTGCACCAACACAAGTGCGAAAAGTGGTTTTTCAACACTAACACAAGTGCGAAAAGTGGTTTTTCAACACTAACACAAGTGCGAAAAGTGGTTTTTCAACACTAACACAAGTGCGAAAAGTGGTTTTCCCACATGAATACAAGTGCAAAAGTGGTTTCCTGCACCAACACAAGTGCGAAAAGTGGTTTTTCAACACTAACACAAGTGCGTAAAGTGGTTTTTCAACACTATCACAAGTGCAAAAAGTGTTTTTTCCACACTAATATAAGTGCAAAAGTGGTTTCCTGCACCAACACAAGTGCGAAAAGTGGTTTTTCAACACTAACACAAGTGCGAAAAGTGGGTTTTCAACACTATCACAAGTGCAAAAAGTGTTTTTTCCACACTAATACAAGTGCAAAAGTGGTTTCCTGCACCAACACAAGTGCGAAAAGTGGTTTTTCAACACTAACACAAGTGCGAAAAGTGGTTTTTCAACACTAACACAAGTGCGAAAAGTGGTTTTTCAACACTAACACAAGTGCAAAAAGTGTTTTTTCCACACTAATACAAGTGCAAAAGTGGTTTCCTGCACCAACACAAGTGCTAAAAGTGGTTTTTTCAACACTAACACAAGTGCGAAAAGTGGTTTTTCCACACTAATACAAGTGCAAAAGTGGTTTCCTGCACCAACACAAGTGCAAAAAGTGGTTTTTCAACACTAACACAAGTGCGAAAAGTGGTTTTTCAACACTAACACAAGTGCGAAAAGTGGTTTTTCAACACTAACACAAGTGCTAAAAGTGGTTTTTCCACACTAATACAAGTGTAAAAGTGGTTTCCTGCACCAACACAAGTGCGAAAAGTGGTTTTTCAACATTAACACAAGTGTGAAAAGTGGTTTTTCAACACTATCACAAGTGCAAAAAGTGTTTTTTCCACACTAATACAAGTGCAAAAGTGGTTTCCTGCACCAACACAAGTGCGAAAAGTGGTTTTTCAACACTAACACAAGTGCGAAAAGTGGTTTTTCAACACTAACACAAGTGCGAAAAGTGGTTTTTCAACACTAACACAAGTGCGAAAAGTGGTTTTCCCACGTGAATACAAGTGCAAAAGTGGTTTCCTGCACCAACACAAGTGCGAAAAGTGCTTTTTCAACACTAACACAAGTGCGTAAAGTGGTTTTTCAACACTATCACAAGTGCAAAAAGTGTTTTTTCCACACTAATATAAGTGCAAAAGTGGTTTCCTGCACCAACACAAGTGCGAAAAGTGGTTTTTCAACACTAACACAAGTGCGAAAAGTGGTTTTTCAACACTATCACAAGTGCAAAAAGTGTTTTTTCCACACTAATACAAGTGCAAAAGTGGTTTCCTGCACCAACACAAGTGCGAAAAGTGGTTTTTCAACACTAACACAATTGCGAAAAGTGGTTTTTCAACACTAACACAAGTGCGAAAAGTGGTTTTTCAACACTATCACATGTGCAAAAAGTGTTTTTTCCACACTAATACAAGTGCAAAAGTGGTTTCCTGCACCAACACAAGTGCGAAAAGTGGTTTTTCAACACTAACACAAGTGCGAAAAGTGGTTTTTCAACACTAACACAAGTGCGAAAAGTGGTTTTTCAACACTATCACAAGTGCAAAAAGTGTTTTTTCCACACTAATACAAGTGCAAAAGCGGTTTCCTGCACCAACACAAGTGCAAAAAGTGGTTTTTCCACACTAATACAAGTGCAAAAGTGGTTTCCTGCACCAACACAAGTGCGAAAAGTGGTTTTTCAACACTAACACAAGTGCGAAAAGTGGTTTTTCAACACTAATACAATTGCAAAAGTGGTTTCCTGCACCAACACAAATGCGAAAAGTGGTTTTTCAACACTAACACAAGTGCGAAAAGTGGTTTTTCCACACTAATACAATTGCAAAAGTGGTTTCCTGCACCAACACAAGTGCGAAAAGTGGTTTTTCGACACTAACACAAGTGCGAAAAGTGGTTTTCAACACTATCACAAGTGCAAAAAGTGTTTTTTCCACACTAATACAAGTGCAAAAGTGGTTTCCTGCACCAACACAAGTGCGAAAAGTGGTTTTTCAACACTAACACAAGTGCGAAAAGTGGTTTTTCAACACTAACACAAGTGCGAAAAGTGTTTTTTCCACACTAATACAAGTGCAAAAGTGGTTTCCTGCACCAACACAAGTGCGAAAAGTGGTTTTTCAACACTAACACAAGTGCGAAAAGTGGTTTTTCAACACCAACACAAGTGCGAAAAGTGGTTTTTCAACACTAACACAAGTGCGAAAAGTGGTTTTTCCACACTAATACAAGTGCAAAAGTGGTTTCCTGCACCAACACAAGTGCAAAAAGTGGTTTTTCAACACTAACACAAGTGTGAAAAGTAGTTTTTCAACACTATCGCAAGTGCAAAAAGTGTTTTTTCCACACTAATACAAGTGCAAAAGTGGTTTCCTGCACCAACACAAGTGCGAAAAGTGGTTTTTCAACACTATCACAAGTGCGAAAAGTGGTTTTTCAACACTAACACAAGTGCAAAAAGTGGTTTTTCCACACTAATACAAGTGCAAAAGTGGTTTCCTGCATCAACACAAGTGCGAAAAGTGGTTTTTCAACACTAACACAAGTGCGAAAAGTGGTTTTTCAACACTATCACAAGTGCAAAAAGTGTTTTTCCACACTAATACAAGTGCAAAAGTGGTTTCCTGCACCAACACAAGTGCGAAAAGTTGTTTTTCAACACTATCACAAGTGCGAAAAGTGGTTTTTCAACACTAACACAAGTGCGAAAAGTGGTTTTTCAACACTAACACAAGTGCGAAAAGTGGTTTTTCCACACTAATACAAGTGCAAAAGTGGTTTCCTGCACCAACACAAGTGCAAAAAGTGGTTTTTCAACACTAACACAGTTCGAAAAGTGGTTTTTCAACACTATCACAAGTGCAAAAAGTGTTTTTTACACACTAATACAAGTGCAAAAGTGGTTTCCTGCACCAACACAAGTGCGAAAAGTGGTTTTTCAACACTAACACAAGTGCGAAAAGTGGTTTTTCAACACTATCACAAGTGCAAAAAGTGTTTTTTCAACACTAACACAAGTGCGAAAAGTGGTTTTTCCACACTAATACAAGTGCAAAAGTGGTTTCCTGCACCAACACAAGTGCGAAAAGTGGTTTTTCAACACTAACACAAGTGCGAAAAGTGGTTTTTCAACACTAATACAATTGCAAAAGTGGTTTCCTGCACCAACACAAATGCGAAAAGTGGTTTTTCAACACTAACACAAGTACGAAAAGTGGTTTTTCCACACTAATACAAGTGCAAAAGTGGTTTCCTGCACCAACACAAGTGCGAAAAGTGGTTTTTCAACACTAACACAAGTGCGAAAAGTGGTTTTTCAACACTAATACAATTGCAAAAGTGGTTTCCTGCACCAACACAAATGCGAAATGTGGTTTTTCAACACTAACACAAGTACGAAAAGTGGTTTTTCAACACTAACACAAGTGCGAAAAGTGGTTTTTCAACACTATCACATGTGCAAAAAGTGTTTTTTCCACACTAATACAAGTGCAAAAGTGGTTTCCTGCACCAACACAAGTGCGAAAAGTGGTTTTTCAACACTAACACAAGTGCGAAAAGTGGTTTTTCAACACTAACACAAGTGCGAAAAGTGGTTTTTCAACACTATCACAAGTGCAAAAAGTGTTTTTTCCACACTAATACAAGTGCAAAAGTGGTTTCCTGCACCAACACAAGTGCAAAAAGTGGTTTTCCACACTAATACAAGTGCAAAAGTGGTTTCCTGCATCAACACAAGTGCGAAAAGTGGTTTTTCAACACTAACACAAGTGCGAAAAGTGGTTTTTCAACACTATCACAAGTGCAAAAAGTGTTTTTTCCACACTAATACAAGTGCAAAAGTGGTTTCCTGCACCAACACATGTGTGAAAAGTGGTTTTTCAACACTATCACAAGTGCGAAAAGTGGTTTTTCAACACTAACACAAGTGCAAAAAGTGGTTTTTCAACACTAACACAAGTGCGAAAAGTGGTTTTTCCACACTAATACAAGTGCAAAAGTGGTTTCCTGCACCAACACAAGTGCGAAAAGTGGTTTTTCAACACTAACACAAGTGCGAAAAGTGGTTTTTCAACACTATCACAAGTGCAAAAAGTGTTTTTTCCACACTAATACAAGTGCAAAAGTGGTTTCCTGCACCAACACAAGTGCAAAAAGTGGTTTTTCAACACTAACACAAGTGCGAAAAGTGGTTTTTCAACACTATCACAAGTGCAAAAAGTGTTTTTTCAACACTAACACAAGTGCGAAAAGTGGTTTTTCCACACTAATACAAGTGCAAAAGTGGTTTCCTGCACCAACACAAGTGCGAAAAGTGGTTTTTCAACACTAACACAAGTGCGAAAAGTGGTTTTTCAACACTAATACAATTGCAAAAGTGGTTTCCTGCACCAACACAAATGCGAAAAGTGGTTTTTCAACACTAACACAAGTGCGAAAAGTGGTTTTTCCACACTAATACAATTGCAAAAGTGGTTTCCTGCACAAACACAAGTGCGAAAAGTGGTTTTTCGACACTAACACAAGTGCGAAAAGTGGTTTTCAACACTATCACAAGTGCAAAAAGTGTTTTTTCCACACTAATACAAGTGCAAAAGTGGTTTCCTGCACCAACACAAGTGCGAAAAGTGGTTTTTCAACACTAACACAAGTGCGAAAAGTGGTTTTTCAACACTAACACAAGTGCGAAAAGTGTTTTTTCCACACTAATACAAGTGCAAAAGTGGTTTCCTGCACCAACACAAGTGCGAAAAGTGGTTTTTCAACACTAACACAAGTGCGAAAAGTGGTTTTTCAACACCAACACAAGTGCGAAAAGTGGTTTTTCAACACTAACACAAGTGCGAAAAGTGGTTTTTCCACACTAATACAAGTGCAAAAGTGGTTTCCTGCACAAACACAAGTGCGAAAAGTGGTTTTTCAACACTAACACAAGTGTGAAAAGTGGTTTTTCAACACTAACACAGGTGCGAAAAGTGTTTTTTCCACACTAATACAAGTGCAAAAGTGGTTTCCTGCACCAACACAAGTGCAAAAAGTGGTTTTTCAACACTAACACAAGTGCGAAAAGTGGTTTTTCAACACTAACACAAGTGCGAAAAGTGGTTTTTCAACACTAACACAAGTGCTAAAAGTGGTTTTTCCACACTAATACAAGTGTAAAAGTGGTTTCCTGCACCAACACAAGTGCGAAAAGTGGTTTTTCAACATTAACACAAGTGCGAAAAGTGGTTTTTCAACACTATCACAAGTGCAAAAAGTGTTTTTTCCACACTAATACAAGTGCAAAAGTGGTTTCCTGCACCAACACAAGTGCGAAAAGTGGTTTTCAACACTAACACAAGTGCGAAAAGTGGTTTTTCAACACTAACACAAGTGCGAAAAGTGGTTTTTCAACACTAACACAAGTGCGAAAAGTGGTTTTCCCACATGAATACAAGTGCAAAAGTGGTTTCCTGCACCAACACAAGTGCGAAAAGTGGTTTTTCAACACTAACACAAGTGCGTAAAGTGGTTTTTCAACACTATCACAAGTGCAAAAAGTGTTTTTTCCACACTAATATAAGTGCAAAAGTGGTTTCCTGCACCAACACAAGTGCGAAAAGTGGTTTTTCAACACTAACACAAGTGCGAAAAGTGGTTTTTCAACACTATCACAAGTGCAAAAAGTGTTTTTTCCACACTAATACAAGTGCAAAAGTGGTTTCCTGCACCAACACAAGTGCGAAAAGTGGTTTTTCAACACTAACACAATTGCGAAAAGTGGATTTTCAACACTAACACAAGTGCAAAAAGTGGTTTTTCAACACTATCACATGTGCAAAAAGTGTTTTTTCCACACTAATACAAGTGCAAAAGTGGTTTCCTGCACCAACACAAGTGCGAAAAGTGGTTTTTCAACACTAACACAAGTGCGAAAAGTAGTTTTTCAACACTAACACAAGTGCGAAAAGTGGTTTTTCAACACTATCACAAGTGCAAAAAGTGTTTTTTCCACACTAATACAAGTGCAAAAGTGGTTTCCTGCACCAACACAAGTGCAAAAAGTGGTTTTTCCACACTAATACAAGTGCAAAAGTGGTTTCCTGCATCAACACAAGTGCGAAAAGTGGTTTTTCAACACTAACACAAGTGCGAAAAGTGGTTTTTCAACACTATCACAAGTGCAAAAAGTGTTTTTTCCACACTAATACAAGTGCAAAAGTGGTTTCCTGCACCAACACATGTGTGAAAAGTGGTTTTTCAACACTATCACAAGTGCGAAAAGTGGTTTTTCAACACTAACACAAGTGCGAAAAGTGGTTTTTCAACACTAACACAAGTGCGAAAAGTAGTTTTTCCACACTAATACAAGTGCAAAAGTGGTTTCCTGCACCAACACAAGTGCGAAAAGTGGTTTTTCAACACTAACACAAGTGCGAAAAGTGGTTTTTCAACACTATCACAAGTGCAAAAAGTGTTTTTTCCACACTAATACAAGTGCAAAAGTGGTTTCCTGCACCAACACAAGTGCAAAAAGTGGTTTTTCAACACTAACACAAGTGCGAAAAGTGGTTTTTCAACACTATCACAAGTGCAAAAAGTGTTTTTTCAACACTAACACAAGTGCGAAAAGTGGTTTTTCCACACTAATACAAGTGCAAAAGTGGTTTCCTGCACCAACACAAGTGCGAAAATTGGTTTTTCAACACTAACACAAGTGCGAAAAGTGGTTTTTCAACACTAATACAATTGCAAAAGTGGTTTCCTGCACCAACACAAATGCGAAAAGTGGTTTTTCAACACTAACACAAGTGCGAAAAGTGGTTTTTCCACACTAATACAATTGCAAAAGTGGTTTCCTGCACCAACACAAGTGCGAAAAGTGGTTTTTCGACACTAACACAAGTGCGAAAAGTGGTTTTCAACACTATCACAAGTGCAAAAAGTGTTTTTTCCACACTAATACAAGTGCAAAAGTGGTTTCCTGCACCAACACAAGTGCGAAAAGTGGTTTTTCAACACTAACACAAGTGCGAAAAGTGGTTTTTCAACACTAACACAAGTGCGAAAAGTGTTTTTTCCACACTAATACAAGTGCAAAAGTGGTTTCCTGCACCAACACAAGTGCGAAAAGTGGTTTTTCAACACTAACACAAGTGCGAAAAGTGGTTTTTCAACACCAACACAAGTGCGAAAAGTGGTTTTTCAACACTAACACAAGTGCGAAAAGTGGTTTTTCCACACTAATACAAGTGCAAAAGTGGTTTCCTGCACAAACACAAGTGCGAAAAGTGGTTTTTCAACACTAACACAAGTGTGAAAAGTGGTTTTTCAACACTAACACAGGTGCTAAAAGTGTTTTTTCCACACTAATACAAGTGCTAAAAGTGGTTTTTCCACACTAATACAAGTGTAAAAGTGGTTTCCTGCACCAACACAAGTGCGAAAAGTGGTTTTTCAACATTAACACAAGTGCGAAAAGTGGTTTTTCAACATTATCACAAGTGCAAAAAGTGTTTTTTCCACACTAATACAAGTGCAAAAGTGGTTTCCTGCACCAACACAAGTGCGAAAAGTGGTTTTTCAACACTAACACAAGTGCGAAAAGTGGTTTTTCAACACTAACACAAGTGCGAAAAGTGGTTTTTCAACACTAACACAAGTGCGAAAAGTGGTTTTCCCACATGAATACAAGTGCAAAAGTGGTTTCCTGCACCAACACAAGTGCGAAAAGTGGTTTTTCAACACTAACACAAGTGCGTAAAGTGGTTTTTCAACACTATCACAAGTGCAAAAAGTGTTTTTTCCACACTAATATAAGTGCAAAAGTGGTTTCCTGCACCAACACAAGTGCGAAAAGTGGTTTTTCAACACTAACACAAGTGCGAAAAGTGGGTTTTCAACACTATCACAAGTGCAAAAAGTGTTTTTTCCACACTAATACAAGTGCAAAAGTGGTTTCCTGCACCAACACAAGTGCGAAAAGTGGTTTTTCAACACTAACACAAGTGCGAAAAGTGGTTTTTCAACACTAACACAAGTGCGAAAAGTGGTTTTTCAACACTAACACAAGTGCAAAAAGTGTTTTTTCCACACTAATACAAGTGCAAAAGTGGTTTCCTGCACCAACACAAGTGCTAAAAGTGGTTTTTTCAACACTAACACAAGTGCGAAAAGTGGTTTTTCCACACTAATACAAGTGCAAAAGTGGTTTCCTGCACCAACACAAGTGCAAAAAGTGGTTTTTCAACACTAACACAAGTGCGAAAAGTGGTTTTTCAACACTAACACAAGTGCGAAAAGTGGTTTTTCAACACTAACACAAGTGCTAAAAGTGGTTTTTCCACACTAATACAAGTGTAAAAGTGGTTTCCTGCACCAACACAAGTGCGAAAAGTGGTTTTTCAACATTAACTCAAGTGCGAAAAGTGGTTTTTCAACACTATCACAAGTGCAAAAAGTGTTTTTTCCACACTAATACAAGTGCAAAAGTGGTTTCCTGCACCAACACAAGTGCGAAAAGTGGTTTTTCAACACTAACACAAGTGCGAAAAGTGGTTTTTCAACACTAACACAAGTGCGAAAAGTGGTTTTTCAACACTAACACAAGTGCGAAAAGTGGTTTTCCCACATGAATACAAGTGCAAAAGTGGTTTCCTGCACCAACACAAGTGCGAAAAGTGCTTTTTCAACACTAACACAAGTGCGTAAAGTGGTTTTTCAACACTATCACAAGTGCAAAAAGTGTTTTTTCCACACTAATATAAGTGCAAAAGTGGTTTCCTGCACCAACACAAGTGCGAAAAGTGGTTTTTCAACACTAACACAAGTCCGAAAAGTGGTTTTTCAACACTATCACAAGTGCAAAAAGTGTTTTTTCCACACTAATACAAGTGCAAAAGTGGTTTCCTGCACCAACACAAGTGCGAAAAGTGGTTTTTCAACACTAACACAATTGCGAAAAGTGGTTTTTCAACACTAACACAAGTGCGAAAAGTGGTTTTTCAACACTATCACATGTGCAAAAAGTGTTTTTTCCACACTAATACAAGTGCAAAAGTGGTTTCCTGCACCAACACAAGTGCGAAAAGTGGTTTTTCAACACTAACACAAGTGCGAAAAGTGGTTTTTCAACACTAACACAAGTGCGAAAAGTGGTTTTTCAACACTATCACAAGTGCAAAAAGTGTTTTTTCCACACTAATACAAGTGCAAAAGCGGTTTCCTGCACCAACACAAGTGCAAAAAGTGGTTTTTCAACACGAACACAAGTGCGAAAAGTGGTTTTTCAACACTAATACAATTGCAAAAGTGGTTTCCTGCACCAACACAAATGCGAAAAGTGGTTTTTCAACACTAACACAAGTGCGAAAAGTGGTTTTTCCACACTAATACAATTGCAAAAGTGGTTTCCTGCACCAACACAAGTGCGAAAAGTGGTTTTTCGACACTAACACAAGTGCGAAAAGTGGTTTTCAACACTATCACAAGTGCAAAAAGTGTTTTTTCCACACTAATACAAGTGCAAAAGTGGTTTCCTGCACCAACACAAGTGCGAAAAGTGGTTTTTCAACACTAACACAAGTGCGAAAAGTGGTTTTTCAACACTAACACCAGTGCGAAAAGTGTTTTTTCCACACTAATACAAGTGCAAAAGTGGTTTCCTGCACCAACACAAGTGCGAAAAGTGGTTTTTCAACACTAACACAAGTGCGAAAAGTGGTTTTTCAACACCAACACAAGTGCGAAAAGTGGTTTTTCAACACTAACACAAGTGCGAAAAGTGGTTTTTCCACACTAATACAAGTGCAAAAGTGGTTTCCTGCACCAACACAAGTGCAAAAAGTGGTTTTTCAACACTAACACAAGTGTGAAAAGTAGTTTTTCAACACTATCGCAAGTGCAAAAAGTGTTTTTTCCACACTAATACAAGTGCAAAAGTGGTTTCCTGCACCAACACAAGTGCGAAAAGTGGTTTTTCAACACTATCACAAGTGCGAAAAGTGGTTTTTCAACACTAACACAAGTGCAAAAAGTGGTTTTCCACACTAATACAAGTGCAAAAGTGGTTTCCTGCATCAACACAAGTGCGAAAAGTGGTTTTTCAACACTAACACAAGTGCGAAAAGTGGTTTTTCAACACTATCACAAGTGCAAAAAGTGTTTTTCCACACTAATACAAGTGCAAAAGTGGTTTCCTGCACCAACACAAGTGCGAAAAGTTGTTTTTCAACACTATCACAAGTGCGAAAAGTGGTTTTTCAACACTAACACAAGTGCGAAAAGTGTTTTTTCCACACTAATACAAGTGCAAAAGTGGTTTCCTGCACCAACACATGTGTGAAAAGTGGTTTTTCAACACTATCACAAGTGCGAAAAGTGGTTTTTCAACACTAACACAAGTGCGAAAAGTGGTTTTTCAACACTAACACAAGTGCGAAAAGTAGTTTTTCCACACTAATACAAGTGCAAAAGTGGTTTCCTGCATCAACACAAGTGCGAAAAGTGGTTTTTCAACACTAACACAAGTGCGAAAAGTGGTTTTTCAACACTATCACAAGTGCAAAAAGTGTTTTTCCACACTAATACAAGTGCAAAAGTGGTTTCCTGCACCAACACAAGTGCGAAAAGTTGTTTTTCAACACTAACACAAGTGCGAAAAGTGGTTTTTCAACACTATCACAAGTGCAAAAAGTGTTTTTTCCACACTAATACAAGTGCAAAAGTGGTTTCCTGCACCAACACATGTGTGAAAAGTGGTTTTTCAACACTATCACAAGTGCGAAAAGTGGTTTTTCAACACTAACACAAGTGCGAAAAGTGGTTTTTCAACACTAACACAAGTGCGAAAAGTAGTTTTTCCACACTAATACAAGTGCAAAAGTGGTTTCCTGCACCAACACAAGTGCGAAAAGTGGTTTTTCAACACTAACACAAGTGCGAAAAGTGGTTTTTCAACACTATCACAAGTGCAAAAAGTGTTTTTTCCACACTAATACAAGTGCAAAAGTGGTTTCCTGCACCAACACAAGTGCAAAAAGTGGTTTTTCAACACTAACACAAGTGCGAAAAGTGGTTTTTCAACACTATCACAAGTGCAAAAAGTGTTTTTTCAACACTAACACAAGTGCGAAAAGTGGTTTTTCCACACTAATACAAGTGCAAAAGTGGTTTCCTGCACCAACACAAGTGCGAAAATTGGTTTTTCAACACTAACACAAGTGCGAAAAGTGGTTTTTCAACACTAATACAATTGCAAAAGTGGTTTCCTGCACCAACACAAATGCGAAAAGTGGTTTTTCAACACTAACACAAGTGCGAAAAGTGGTTTTTCCACACTAATACAATTGCAAAAGTGGTTTCCTGCACCAACACAAGTGCGAAAAGTGGTTTTTCGACACTAACACAAGTGCGAAAAGTGGTTTTCAACACTATCACAAGTGCAAAAAGTGTTTTTTCCACACTAATACAAGTGCAAAAGTGGTTTCCTGCACCAACACAAGTGCGAAAAGTGGTTTTTCAACACTAACACAAGTGCGAAAAGTGGTTTTTCAACACTAACACAAGTGCGAAAAGTGTTTTTTCCACACTAATACAAGTGCAAAAGTGGTTTCCTGCACCAACACAAGTGCGAAAAGTGGTTTTTCAACACTAACACAAGTGCGAAAAGTGGTTTTTCAACACCAACACAAGTGCGAAAAGTGGTTTTTCAACACTAACACAAGTGCGAAAAGTGGTTTTTCCACACTAATACAAGTGCAAAAGTGGTTTCCTGCACAAACACAAGTGCGAAAAGTGGTTTTTCAACACTAACACAAGTGTGAAAAGTGGTTTTTCAACACTAACACAGGTGCTAAAAGTGTTTTTTCCACACTAATACAAGTGCTAAAAGTGGTTTTTCCACACTAATACAAGTGTAAAAGTGGTTTCCTGCACCAACACAAGTGCGAAAAGTGGTTTTTCAACATTAACACAAGTGCGAAAAGTGGTTTTTCAACATTATCACAAGTGCAAAAAGTGTTTTTTCCACACTAATACAAGTGCAAAAGTGGTTTCCTGCACCAACACAAGTGCGAAAAGTGGTTTTTCAACACTAACACAAGTGCGAAAAGTGGTTTTTCAACACTAACACAAGTGCGAAAAGTGGTTTTTCAACACTAACACAAGTGCGAAAAGTGGTTTTCCCACATGAATACAAGTGCAAAAGTGGTTTCCTGCACCAACACAAGTGCGAAAAGTGGTTTTTCAACACTAACACAAGTGCGTAAAGTGGTTTTTCAACACTATCACAAGTGCAAAAAGTGTTTTTTCCACACTAATATAAGTGCAAAAGTGGTTTCCTGCACCAACACAAGTGCGAAAAGTGGTTTTTCAACACTAACACAAGTGCGAAAAGTGGGTTTTCAACACTATCACAAGTGCAAAAAGTGTTTTTTCCACACTAATACAAGTGCAAAAGTGGTTTCCTGCACCAACACAAGTGCGAAAAGTGGTTTTTCAACACTAACACAAGTGCGAAAAGTGGTTTTTCAACACTAACACAAGTGCGAAAAGTGGTTTTTCAACACTAACACAAGTGCAAAAAGTGTTTTTTCCACACTAATACAAGTGCAAAAGTGGTTTCCTGCACCAACACAAGTGCTAAAAGTGGTTTTTTCAACACTAACACAAGTGCGAAAAGTGGTTTTTCCACACTAATACAAGTGCAAAAGTGGTTTCCTGCACCAACACAAGTGCAAAAAGTGGTTTTTCAACACTAACACAAGTGCGAAAAGTGGTTTTTCAACACTAACACAAGTGCGAAAAGTGGTTTTTCAACACTAACACAAGTGCTAAAAGTGGTTTTTCCACACTAATACAAGTGTAAAAGTGGTTTCCTGCACCAACACAAGTGCGAAAAGTGGTTTTTCAACATTAACTCAAGTGCGAAAAGTGGTTTTTCAACACTATCACAAGTGCAAAAAGTGTTTTTTCCACACTAATACAAGTGCAAAAGTGGTTTCCTGCACCAACACAAGTGCGAAAAGTGGTTTTTCAACACTAACACAAGTGCGAAAAGTGGTTTTTCAACACTAACACAAGTGCGAAAAGTGGTTTTTCAACACTAACACAAGTGCGAAAAGTGGTTTTCCCACATGAATACAAGTGCAAAAGTGGTTTCCTGCACCAACACAAGTGCGAAAAGTGCTTTTTCAACACTAACACAAGTGCGTAAAGTGGTTTTTCAACACTATCACAAGTGCAAAAAGTGTTTTTTCCACACTAATATAAGTGCAAAAGTGGTTTCCTGCACCAACACAAGTGCGAAAAGTGGTTTTTCAACACTAACACAAGTCCGAAAAGTGGTTTTTCAACACTATCACAAGTGCAAAAAGTGTTTTTTCCACACTAATACAAGTGCAAAAGTGGTTTCCTGCACCAACACAAGTGCGAAAAGTGGTTTTTCAACACTAACACAATTGCGAAAAGTGGTTTTTCAACACTAACACAAGTGCGAAAAGTGGTTTTTCAACACTATCACATGTGCAAAAAGTGTTTTTTCCACACTAATACAAGTGCAAAAGTGGTTTCCTGCACCAACACAAGTGCGAAAAGTGGTTTTTCAACACTAACACAAGTGCGAAAAGTGGTTTTTCAACACTAACACAAGTGCGAAAAGTGGTTTTTCAACACTATCACAAGTGCAAAAAGTGTTTTTTCCACACTAATACAAGTGCAAAAGTGGTTTCCTGCACCAACACAAGTGCAAAAAGTGGTTTTCCACACTAATACAAGTGCAAAAGTGGTTTCCTGCATCAACACAAGTGCGAAAAGTGGTTTTTCAACACTAACACAAGTGCGAAAAGTGGTTTTTCAACACTATCACAAGTGCAAAAAGTGTTTTTTCCACACTAATACAAGTGCAAAAGTGGTTTCCTGCACCAACACATGTGTGAAAAGTGGTTTTTCAACACTATCACAAGTGCGAAAAGTGGTTTTTCAACACTAACACAAGTGCAAAAAGTGGTTTTTCAACACTAACACAAGTGCGAAAAGTGGTTTTTCCACACTAATACAAGTGCAAAAGTGGTTTCCTGCACCAACACAAGTGCGAAAAGTGGTTTTTCAACACTAACACAAGTGCGAAAAGTGGTTTTTCAACACTATCACAAGTGCAAAAAGTGTTTTTTCCACACTAATACAAGTGCAAAAGTGGTTTCCTGCACCAACACAAGTGCAAAAAGTGGTTTTTCAACACTAACACAAGTGCGAAAAGTGGTTTTTCAACACTATCACAAGTGCAAAAAGTCTTTTTTCAACACTAACACAAGTGCGAAAAGTGGTTTTTCCACACTAATACAAGTGCAAAAGTGGTTTCCTGCACCAACACAAGTGCGAAAAGTGGTTTTTCAACACTAACACAAGTGCGAAAAGTGGTTTTTCAACACTAATACAATTGCAAAAGTGGTTTCCTGCACCAACACAAATGCGAAAAGTGGTTTTTCAACACTAACACAAGTGCGAAAAGTGGTTTTTCCACACTAATACAATTGCAAAAGTGGTTTCCTGCACAAACACAAGTGCGAAAAGTGGTTTTTCGACACTAACACAAGTGCGAAAAGTGGTTTTCAACACTATCACAAGTGCAAAAAGTGTTTTTTCCACACTAATACAAGTGCAAAAGTGGTTTCCTGCACCAACACAAGTGCGAAAAGTGGTTTTTCAACACTAACACAAGTGCGAAAAGTGGTTTTTCAACACTAACACAAGTGCGAAAAGTGTTTTTTCCACACTAATACAAGTGCAAAAGTGGTTTCCTGCACCAACACAAGTGCGAAAAGTGGTTTTTCAACACTAACACAAGTGCGAAAAGTGGTTTTTCAACACCAACACAAGTGCGAAAAGTGGTTTTTCAACACTAACACAAGTGCGAAAAGTGGTTTTTCCACACTAATACAAGTGCAAAAGTGGTTTCCTGCACAAACACAAGTGCGAAAAGTGGTTTTTCAACACTAACACAAGTGTGAAAAGTGGTTTTTCAACACTAACACAGGTGCGAAAAGTGTTTTTTCCACACTAATACAAGTGCAAAAGTGGTTTCCTGCACCAACACAAGTGCAAAAAGTGGTTTTTCAACACTAACACAAGTGCGAAAAGTGGTTTTTCAACACTAACACAAGTGCGAAAAGTGGTTTTTCAACACTAACACAAGTGCTAAAAGTGGTTTTTCCACACTAATACAAGTGTAAAAGTGGTTTCCTGCACCAACACAAGTGCGAAAAGTGGTTTTTCAACATTAACACAAGTGCGAAAAGTGGTTTTTCAACACTATCACAAGTGCAAAAAGTGTTTTTTCCACACTAATACAAGTGCAAAAGTGGTTTCCTGCACCAACACAAGTGCGAAAAGTGGTTTTCAACACTAACACAAGTGCGAAAAGTGGTTTTTCAACACTAACACAAGTGCGAAAAGTGGTTTTTCAACACTAACACAAGTGCGAAAAGTGGTTTTCCCACATGAATACAAGTGCAAAAGTGGTTTCCTGCACCAACACAAGTGCGAAAAGTGGTTTTTCAACACTAACACAAGTGCGTAAAGTGGTTTTTCAACACTATCACAAGTGCAAAAAGTGTTTTTTCCACACTAATATAAGTGCAAAAGTGGTTTCCTGCACCAACACAAGTGCGAAAAGTGGTTTTTCAACACTAACACAAGTGCGAAAAGTGGTTTTTCAACACTATCACAAGTGCAAAAAGTGTTTTTTCCACACTAATACAAGTGCAAAAGTGGTTTCCTGCACCAACACAAGTGCGAAAAGTGGTTTTTCAACACTAACACAATTGCGAAAAGTGGATTTTCAACACTAACACAAGTGCAAAAAGTGGTTTTTCAACACTATCACATGTGCAAAAAGTGTTTTTTCCACACTAATACAAGTGCAAAAGTGGTTTCCTGCACCAACACAAGTGCGAAAAGTGGTTTTTCAACACTAACACAAGTGCGAAAAGTAGTTTTTCAACACTAACACAAGTGCGAAAAGTGGTTTTTCAACACTATCACAAGTGCAAAAAGTGTTTTTTCCACACTAATACAAGTGCAAAAGTGGTTTCCTGCACCAACACAAGTGCAAAAAGTGGTTTTTCCACACTAATACAAGTGCAAAAGTGGTTTCCTGCATCAACACAAGTGCGAAAAGTGGTTTTTCAACACTAACACAAGTGCGAAAAGTGGTTTTTCAACACTATCACAAGTGCAAAAAGTGTTTTTTCCACACTAATACAAGTGCAAAAGTGGTTTCCTGCACCAACACATGTGTGAAAAGTGGTTTTTCAACACTATCACAAGTGCGAAAAGTGGTTTTTCAACACTAACACAAGTGCGAAAAGTGGTTTTTCAACACTAACACAAGTGCGAAAAGTGGTTTTTCCACACTAATACAAGTGCAAAAGTGGTTTCCTGCACCAACACAAGTGCGAAAAGTGGTTTTTCAACACTAACACAAGTGCGAAAAGTGGTTTTTCAACACTATCACAAGTGCAAAAAGTGTTTTTTCCACACTAATACAAGTGCAAAAGTGGTTTCCTGCACCAACACAAGTGCAAAAAGTGGTTTTTCAACACTAACACAAGTGCGAAAAGTGGTTTTTCAACACTATCACAAGTGCAAAAAGTGTTTTTTCAACACTAACACAAGTGCGAAAAGTGGTTTTTCCACACTAATACAAGTGCAAAAGTGGTTTCCTGCACCAACACAAGTGCGAAAATTGGTTTTTCAACACTAACACAAGTGCGAAAAGTGGTTTTTCAACACTAATACAATTGCAAAAGTGGTTTCCTGCACCAACACAAATGCGAAAAGTGGTTTTTCAACACTAACACAAGTGCGAAAAGTGGTTTTTCCACACTAATACAATTGCAAAAGTGGTTTCCTGCACCAACACAAGTGCGAAAAGTGGTTTTTCGACACTAACACAAGTGCGAAAAGTGGTTTTCAACACTATCACAAGTGCAAAAAGTGTTTTTTCCACACTAATACAAGTGCAAAAGTGGTTTCCTGCACCAACACAAGTGCGAAAAGTGGTTTTTCAACACTAACACAAGTGCGAAAAGTGGTTTTTCAACACTAACACAAGTGCGAAAAGTGTTTTTTCCACACTAATACAAGTGCAAAAGTGGTTTCCTGCACCAACACAAGTGCGAAAAGTGGTTTTTCAACACTAACACAAGTGCGAAAAGTGGTTTTTCAACACCAACACAAGTGCGAAAAGTGGTTTTTCAACACTAACACAAGTGCGAAAAGTGGTTTTTCCACACTAATACAAGTGCAAAAGTGGTTTCCTGCACAAACACAAGTGCGAAAAGTGGTTTTTCAACACTAACACAAGTGTGAAAAGTGGTTTTTCAACACTAACACAGGTGCTAAAAGTGTTTTTTCCACACTAATACAAGTGCTAAAAGTGGTTTTTCCACACTAATACAAGTGTAAAAGTGGTTTCCTGCACCAACACAAGTGCGAAAAGTGGTTTTTCAACATTAACACAAGTGCGAAAAGTGGTTTTTCAACATTATCACAAGTGCAAAAAGTGTTTTTTCCACACTAATACAAGTGCAAAAGTGGTTTCCTGCACCAACACAAGTGCGAAAAGTGGTTTTTCAACACTAACACAAGTGCGAAAAGTGGTTTTTCAACACTAACACAAGTGCGAAAAGTGGTTTTTCAACACTAACACAAGTGCGAAAAGTGGTTTTCCCACATGAATACAAGTGCAAAAGTGGTTTCCTGCACCAACACAAGTGCGAAAAGTGGTTTTTCAACACTAACACAAGTGCGTAAAGTGGTTTTTCAACACTATCACAAGTGCAAAAAGTGTTTTTTCCACACTAATATAAGTGCAAAAGTGGTTTCCTGCACCAACACAAGTGCGAAAAGTGGTTTTTCAACACTAACACAAGTGCGAAAAGTGGGTTTTCAACACTATCACAAGTGCAAAAAGTGTTTTTTCCACACTAATACAAGTGCAAAAGTGGTTTCCTGCACCAACACAAGTGCGAAAAGTGGTTTTTCAACACTAACACAAGTGCGAAAAGTGGTTTTTCAACACTAACACAAGTGCGAAAAGTGGTTTTTCAACACTAACACAAGTGCAAAAAGTGTTTTTTCCACACTAATACAAGTGCAAAAGTGGTTTCCTGCACCAACACAAGTGCTAAAAGTGGTTTTTTCAACACTAACACAAGTGCGAAAAGTGGTTTTTCCACACTAATACAAGTGCAAAAGTGGTTTCCTGCACCAACACAAGTGCAAAAAGTGGTTTTTCAACACTAACACAAGTGCGAAAAGTGGTTTTTCAACACTAACACAAGTGCGAAAAGTGGTTTTTCAACACTAACACAAGTGCTAAAAGTGGTTTTTCCACACTAATACAAGTGTAAAAGTGGTTTCCTGCACCAACACAAGTGCGAAAAGTGGTTTTTCAACATTAACACAAGTGCGAAAAGTGGTTTTTCAACACTATCACAAGTGCAAAAAGTGTTTTTTCCACACTAATACAAGTGCAAAAGTGGTTTCCTGCACCAACACAAGTGCGAAAAGTGGTTTTTCAACACTAACACAAGTGCGAAAAGTGGTTTTTCAACACTAACACAAGTGCGAAAAGTGGTTTTTCAACACTAACACAAGTGCGAAAAGTGGTTTTCCCACATGAATACAAGTGCAAAAGTGGTTTCCTGCACCAACACAAGTGCGAAAAGTGGTTTTTCAACACTAACACAAGTGCGTAAAGTGGTTTTTCAACACTATCACAAGTGCAAAAAGTGTTTTTTCCACACTAATATAAGTGCAAAAGTGGTTTCCTGCACCAACACAAGTGCGAAAAGTGGTTTTTCAACACTAACACAAGTGCGAAAAGTGGTTTTTCAACACTATCACAAGTGCAAAAAGTGTTTTTTCCACACTAATACAAGTGCAAAAGTGGTTTCCTGCACCAACACAAGTGCGAAAAGTGGTTTTTCAACACTAACACAATTGCGAAAAGTGGTTTTTCAACACTAACACAAGTGCGAAAAGTGGTTTTTCAACACTATCACATGTGCAAAAAGTGTTTTTTCCACACTAATACAAGTGCAAAAGTGGTTTCCTGCACCAACACAAGTGCGAAAAGTGGTTTTTCAACACTAACACAAGTGCGAAAAGTGGTTTTTCAACACTAACACAAGTGCGAAAAGTGGTTTTTCAACACTATCACAAGTGCAAAAAGTGTTTTTTCCACACTAATACAAGTGCAAAAGCGGTTTCCTGCACCAACACAAGTGCAAAAAGTGGTTTTTCCACACTAATACAAGTGCAAAAGTGGTTTCCTGCATCAACACAAGTGCGAAAAGTGGTTTTTCAACACTAACACAAGTGCGAAAAGTGGTTTTTCAACACTATCACAAGTGCAAAAAGTGTTTTTTCCACACTAATACAAGTGCAAAAGTGGTTTCCTGCACCAACACATGTGTGAAAAGTGGTTTTTCAACACTATCACAAGTGCGAAAAGTGGTTTTTCAACACTAACACAAGTGCGAAAAGTGGTTTTTCAACACTAACACAAGTGCGAAAAGTGGTTTTTCCACACTAATACAAGTGCAAAAGTGGTTTCCTGCACCAACACAAGTGCGAAAAGTGGTTTTTCAACACTAACACAAGTGCGAAAAGTGGTTTTTCAACACTATCACAAGTGCAAAAAGTGTTTTTTCCACACTAATACAAGTGCAAAAGTGGTTTCCTGCACCAACACAAGTGCAAAAAGTGGTTTTTCAACACTAACACAAGTGCGAAAAGTGGTTTTTCAACACTATCACAAGTGCAAAAAGTGTTTTTTCAACACTAACACAAGTGCGAAAAGTGGTTTTTCCACACTAATACAAGTGCAAAAGTGGTTTCCTGCACCAACACAAGTGCGAAAAGTGGTTTTTCAACACTAACACAAGTGCGAAAAGTGGTTTTTCAACACTAATACAATTGCAAAAGTGGTTTCCTGCACCAACACAAATGCGAAAAGTGGTTTTTCAACACTAACACAAGTGCGAAAAGTGGTTTTTCCACACTAATACAATTGCAAAAGTGGTTTCCTGCACCAACACAAGTGCGAAAAGTGGTTTTTCGACACTAACACAAGTGCGAAAAGTGGTTTTCAACACTATCACAAGTGCAAAAAGTGTTTTTTCCACACTAATACAAGTGCAAAAGTGGTTTCCTGCACCAACACAAGTGCGAAAAGTGGTTTTTCAACACTAACACAAGTGCGAAAAGTGGTTTTTCAACACTAACACAAGTGCGAAAAGTGTTTTTTCCACACTAATACAAGTGCAAAAGTGGTTTCCTGCACCAACACAAGTGCGAAAAGTGGTTTTTCAACACTAACACAAGTGCGAAAAGTGGTTTTTCAACACCAACACAAGTGCGAAAAGTGGTTTTTCAACACTAACACAAGTGCGAAAAGTGGTTTTTCCACACTAATACAAGTGCAAAAGTGGTTTCCTGCACAAACACAAGTGCGAAAAGTGGTTTTTCAACACTAACACAAGTGTGAAAAGTGGTTTTTCAACACTAACACAGGTGCGAAAAGTGTTTTTTCCACACTAATACAAGTGCAAAAGTGGTTTCCTGCACCAACACAAGTGCAAAAAGTGGTTTTTCAACACTAACACAAGTGCGAAAAGTGGTTTTTCAACACTAACACAAGTGCGAAAAGTGGTTTTTCAACACTAACACAAGTGCTAAAAGTGGTTTTTCCACACTAATACAAGTGTAAAAGTGGTATCCTGCACCAACACAAGTGCGAAAAGTGGTTTTTCAACATTAACACAAGTGCGAAAAGTGGTTTTTCAACACTATCACAAGTGCAAAAAGTGTTTTTTCCACACTAATACAAGTGCAAAAGTGGTTTCCTGCACCAACACAAGTGCGAAAAGTGGTTTTTCAACACTAACACAAGTGCGAAAAGTGGTTTTTCAACACTAACACAAGTGCGAAAAGTGGTTTTTCAACACTAACACAAGTGCGAAAAGTGGTTTACCCACATGAATACAAGTGCAAAAGTGGTTTCCTGCACCAACACAAGTGCGAAAAGTGGTTTTTCAACACTAACACAAGTGCGTAAAGTGGTTTTTCAACACTATCACAAGTGCAAAAAGTGTTTTTTCCACACTAATATAAGTGCAAAAGTGGTTTCCTGCACCAACACAAGTGCGAAAAGTGGTTTTTCAACACTAACACAAGTGCGAAAAGTGGTTTTTCAACACTATCACAAGTGCAAAAAGTGTTTTTTCCACACTAATACAAGTGCAAAAGTGGTTTCCTGCACCAACACAAGTGCGAAAAGTGGTTTTTGCAACACTAACACAAGTGCGAAAAGTGGTTTTTCAACACTAACACAAGTGCGAAAAGTGGTTTTTCAACACTAACACAAGTGCAAAAAGTGTTTTTTCCACACTAATACAAGTGCAAAAGTGGTTTCCTGCACCAACACAAGTGCTAAAAGTGGTTTTTCAACACTAACACAAGTGCGAAAAGTGGTTTTTCAACACTAATACAAGTGCAAAAGTGGTTTCCTGCACCAACACAAGTGCGAAAAGTGGTTTTTCAACACTAACACAACTGCGAAAAGTGGTTTTTCCACACTAATACAAGTGCAAAAGTGGTTTCCTGCACCAACACAAGTGCGAAAAGTGGTTTTTCAACACTAACACAAGTGTGAAAAGTAGTTTTTCAACACTAACACAAGTGCGAAAAGTGGTTTTTCCACACTAATACAAGTGCAAAAGTGGTTTCCTGCATCAACACAAGTGCGAAAAGTGGTTTTTCAACACTAACACAAGTGCGAAAAGTGGTTTTTCAACACTATCACAAGTGCAAAAAGTGTTTTTCCACACTAATACAAGTGCAAAAGTGGTTTCCTGCACCAACACAAGTGCGAAAAGTTGTTTTTCAACACTATCACAAGTGCGAAAAGTGGTTTTTCAACACTAACACAAGTGCGAAAAGTGGTTTTTCAACACTAACACAAGTGCGAAAAGTGGTTTTTCCACACTAATACAAGTGCAAAAGTGGTTTCCTGCACCAACACAAGTGCAAAAAGTGGTTTTCAACACTAACACAAGTTCGAAAAGTGGTTTTTCAACACTATCACAAGTGCAAAAAGTGTTTTTTCCACACTAATACAAGTGCAAAAGTGGTTTCCTGCACCAACACAAGTGCGAAAAGTGGTTTTTCAACACTAACACAAGTGCGAAAAGTGGTTTTTCAACACTATCACAAGTGCAAAAAGTGTTTTTTCAACACTAACACAAGTGCGAAAAGTGGTTTTTCCACACTAATACAAGTGCAAAAGTGGTTTCCTGCACCAACACAAGTGCGAAAAGTGGTTTTTCAACACTAACACAAGTGCGAAAAGTGGTTTTTCAACACTAATACAATTGCAAAAGTGGTTTCCTGCACCAACACAAATGCGAAAAGTGGTTTTTCAACACTAACACAAGTGCGAAAAGTGGTTTTTCCACACTAATACAAGTGCAAAAGTGGTTTCCTGCACCAACACAATTGCAAAAAGTGGTTTTTCAACACTAACACAAGTGCGAAAAGTGGTTTTTCAACACTATCACATGTGCAAAAAGTGTTTTTTCCACACTAATACAAGTGCAAAAGTGGTTTCCTGCACCAACACAAGTGCGAAAAGTGGTTTTTCAACACTAACACAAGTGCGAAAAGTGGTTTTTCAACACTAACACAAGTGCGAAAAGTGGTTTTTCAACACTAACACAAGTGTGAAAAGTGGTTTTTCAACACTAACACAGGTGCGAAAAGTGTTTTTTCCACACTAATACAAGTGCAAAAGTGGTTTCCTGCACCAACACAAGTGCAAAAAGTGGTTTTTCAACACTAACACAAGTGCGAAAAGTGGTTTTTCAACACTAACACAAGTGCGAAAAGTGGTTTTTCAACACTAACACAAGTGCTAAAAGTGGTTTTTCCACACTAATACAAGTGTAAAAGTGGTATCCTGCACCAACACAAGTGCGAAAAGTGGTTTTTCAACATTAACACAAGTGCGAAAAGTGGTTTTTCAACACTATCACAAGTGCAAAAAGTGTTTTTTCCACACTAATACAAGTGCAAAAGTGGTTTCCTGCACCAACACAAGTGCGAAAAGTGGTTTTTCAACACTAACACAAGTGCGAAAAGTGGTTTTTCAACACTAACACAAGTGCGAAAAGTGGTTTTTCAACACTAACACAAATGCGAAAAGTGGTTTTCCCACATGAATACAAGTGCAAAAGTGGTTTCCTGCACCAACACAAGTGCGAAAAGTGGTTTTTCAACACTAACACAAGTGCTTAAAGTGGTTTTTCAACACTATCACAAGTGCAAAAAGTGTTTTTTCCACACTAATATAAGTGCAAAAGTGGTTTCCTGCACCAACACAAGTGCGAAAAGTGGTTTTTCAACACTAACACAAGTGCGAAAAGTGGTTTTTCAACACTATCACAAGTGCAAAAAGTGTTTTTTCCACACTAATACAAGTGCAAAAGTGGTTTCCTGCACCAACACAAGTGCGAAAAGTGGTTTTTCAACACTAACACAAGTGCGAAAAGTGGTTTTTCAACACTAACACAAGTGCGAAAAGTGGTTTTTCAACACTAACACAAGTGCAAAAAGTGTTTTTTCCACACTAATACAAGTGCAAAAGTGGTTTCCTGCACCAACACAAGTGCTAAAAGTGGTTTTTCAACACTAACACAAGTGCGAAAAGTGGTTTTTCAACACTAATACAAGTGCAAAAGTGGTTTCCTGCACCAACACAAGTGCGAAAAGTGGTTTTTCAACACTAACACAACTGCGAAAAGTGGTTTTTCCACACTAATACAAGTGCAAAAGTGGTTTCCTGCACCAACACAAGTGCGAAAAGTGGTTTTTCAACACTAACACAAGTGTGAAAAGTAGTTTTTCAACACTATCGCAAGTGCAAAAAGTGTTTTTTCCACACTAATACAAGTGCAAAAGTGGTTTCCTGCACCAACACAAGTGCGAAAAGTGGTTTTTCAACACTATCACAAGTGCGAAAAGTGGTTTTTCAACACTAACACAAGTGCGAAAAGTGTTTTTTCCACACTAATACAAGTGCAAAAGTGGTTTCCTGCATCAACACAAGTGCGAAAAGTGGTTTTTCAACACTAACACAAGTGCGAAAAGTGGTTTTTCAACACTATCACAAGTGCAAAAAGTGTTTTTCCACACTAATACAAGTGCAAAAGTGGTTTCCTGCACCAACACAAGTGCGAAAAGTTGTTTTTCAACACTATCACAAGTGCGAAAAGTGGTTTTTCAACACTAACACAAGTGCGAAAAGTGGTTTTTCAACACTAACACAAGTGCGAAAAGTGGTTTTTCCACACTAATACAAGTGCAAAAGTGGTTTCCTGCACCAACACAAGTGCAAAAAGTGGTTTTCAACACTAACACAAGTTCGAAAAGTGGTTTTTCAACACTATCACAAGTGCAAAAAGTGTTTTTTCCACACTAATACAAGTGCAAAAGTGGTTTCCTGCACCAACACAAGTGCGAAAAGTGGTTTTTCAACACTAACACAAGTGCGAAAAGTGGTTTTTCAACACTATCACAAGTGCAAAAAGTGTTTTTTCAACACTAACACAAGTGCGAAAAGTGGTTTTTCCACACTAATACAAGTGCAAAAGTGGTTTCCTGCACCAACACAAGTGCGAAAAGTGGTTTTTCAACACTAACACAAGTGCGAAAAGTGGTTTTTCAACACTAATACAATTGCAAAAGTGGTTTCCTGCACCAACACAAATGCGAAAAGTGGTTTTTCAACACTAACACAAGTGCGAAAAGTGGTTTTTCCACACTAATACAAGTGCAAAAGTGGTTTCCTGCACCAACACAATTGCAAAAAGTGGTTTTTCAACACTAACACAAGTGCGAAAAGTGGTTTTTCAACACTATCACATGTGCAAAAAGTGTTTTTTCCACACTAATACAAGTGCAAAAGTGGTTTCCTGCACCAACACAAGTGCGAAAAGTGGTTTTTCAACACTAACACAAGTGCGAAAAGTGGTTTTTCAACACTAACACAAGTGCGAAAAGTGGTTTTTCAACACTATCACAAGTGCAAAAAGTGTTTTTTCCACACTAATACAAGTGCAAAAGTGGTTTCCTGCACCAACACAAGTGCAAAAAGTGGTTTTTCCACACTAATACAAGTGCAAAAGTGGTTTCCTGCATCAACACAAGTGCGAAAAGTGGTTTTTCAACACTAACACAAGTGCGAAAAGTGGTTTTTCAACACTATCACAAGTGCAAAAAGTGTTTTTTCCACACTAATACAAGTGCAAAAGTGGTTTCCTGCACCAACACATGTGTGAAAAGTGGTTTTTCAACACTATCACAAGTGCGAAAAGTGGTTTTTCAACACTAACTCAAGTGCGAAAAGTGGTTTTTCAACACTAACACAAGTGCGAAAAGTGGTTTTTCCACACTAATAAAAGTGCAAAAGTGGTTTCCTGCACCAACACAAGTGCGAAAAGTGGTTTTTCAACACTAACACAAGTGCGAAAAGTGGTTTTTCAACACTATCACAAGTGCAAAAAGTGTTTTTTCCACACTAATACAAGTGCAAAAGTGGTTTCCTGCACCAACACAAGTGCGAAAAGTGGTTTTTCAACACTAACACAAGTGCGAAAAGTGGTTTTTCAACACTAATACAATTGCAAAAGTGGTTTCCTGCACCAACACAAATGCGAAAAGTGGTTTTTCAACACTAACACAAGTGCGAAAAGTGGTTTTTCCACACTAATACAATTGCAAAAGTGGTTTCCTGCACCAACACAAATGCGAAAAGTGGTTTTTCAACACTAACACAAGTGCGAAAAGTGGTTTTTCCACACTAATACAATTGCAAAAGTGGTTTCCTGCACCAACACAAGTGCGAAAAGTGGTTTTTCGACACTAACACAAGTGCGAAAAGTGGTTTTCAACACTATCACAAGTGCAAAAAGTGTTTTTTCCACACTAATACAAGTGCAAAAGTGGTTTCCTGCACCAACACAAGTGCGAAAAGTGGTTTTTCAACACTAACACAAGTGCGAAAAGTGGTTTTTCAACACTAACACAAGTGCGAAAAGTGTTTTTTCCACACTAATACAAGTGCAAAAGTGGTTTCCTGCACCAACACAAGTGCGAAAAGTGGTTTTTCAACACTAACACAAGTGCGAAAAGTGGTTTTTCAACACTAACACAAGTGCGAAAAGTGGTTTTTCAACACTAACACAAGTGCGAAAAGTGGTTTTCCCACATGAATACAAGTGCAAAAGTGGTTTCCTGCACCAACACAAGTGCGAAAAGTGGTTTTTCAACACTAACACAAGTGCGTAAAGTGGTTTTTCAACACTATCACAAGTGCAAAAAGTGTTTTTTCCACACTAATATAAGTGCAAAAGTGGTTTCCTGCACCAACACAAGTGCGAAAAGTGGTTTTTCAACACTAACACAAGTGCGAAAAGTGGTTTTTCAACACTATCACAAGTGCAAAAAGTGTTTTTTCCACACTAATACAAGTGCAAAAGTGGTTTCCTGCACCAACACAAGTGCGAAAAGTGGTTTTTCAACACTAACACAAGTGCGAAAAGTGGTTTTTCAACACTAACACAAGTGCAAAAAGTGTTTTTTCCACACTAATACAAGTGCAAAAGTGGTTTCCTGCACCAACACAAGTGCGAAAAGTGGTTTTTCAACACTAACACAAGTGCGAAAAGTGGTTTTTCAACACTATCACAAGTGCAAAAAGTGGTTTTTCAACACTAACACAAGTGCGAAAAGTGGTTTTTCAACACTAACACAAGTGCGAAAAGTGGTTTTTCAACCCTAACACAAGTGCGAAAAGTGGTTTTTCAACACTAACACAAGTGCGAAAAGTGGTTTTTCAACACTATCACAAGTGCAAAAAGTGTTTTTTCCACACTAATACAAGTGCAAAAGTGGTTTCCTGCACCAACACAAGTGCAAAAAGTGGTTTTTCCACACTAATACAAGTGCAAAAGTGGTTTCCTGCATCAACACAAGTGCGAAAAGTGGTTTTTCAACACTAACACAAGTGCGAAAAGTGGTTTTTCAACACTATCACAAGTGCAAAAAGTGTTTTTTCCACACTAATACAAGTGCAAAAGTGGTTTCCTGCACCAACACATGTGTGAAAAGTGGTTTTTCAACACTATCACAAGTGCGAAAAGTGGTTTTTCAACACTAACTCAAGTGCGAAAGTGGTTTTTCAACACTAACACAAGTGCGAAAAGTGGTTTTTCCACACTAATAAAAGTGCAAAAGTGGTTTCCTGCACCAACACAAGGGCGAAAAGTGGTTTTTCAACACTAACACAAGTGCGAAAAGTGGTTTTTCAACACTATCACAAGTGCAAAAAGTGTTTTTTCCACACTAATACAAGTGCAAAAGTGGTTTCCTGCACCAACACAAGTGCGAAAAGTGGTTTTTCAACACTAACACAAGTGCGAAAAGTGGTTTTTCAACACTAATACAATTGCAAAAGTGGTTTCCTGCACCAACACAAATGCGAAAAGTGGTTTTTCAACACTAACACAAGTGCGAAAAGTGGTTTTTCCACACTAATACAATTGCAAAAGTGGTTTCCTGCACCAACACAAATGCGAAAAGTGGTTTTTCAACACTAACACAAGTGCGAAAAGTGGTTTTTTCCACACTAATACAATTGCAAAAGTGGTTTCCTGCACCAACACAAGTGCGAAAAGTGGTTTTTCGACACTAACACAAGTGCGAAAAGTGGTTTTCAACACTATCACAAGTGCAAAAAGTGTTTTTTCCACACTAATACAAGTGCAAAAGTGGTTTCCTGCACCAACACAAGTGCGAAAAGTGGTTTTTCAACACTAACACAAGTGCGAAAAGTGGTTTTTCAACACTAACACAAGTGCGAAAAGTGTTTTTTCCACACTAATACAAGTGCAAAAGTGGTTTCCTGCACCAACACAAGTGCGAAAAGTGGTTTTTCAACACTAACACAAGTGCGAAAAGTGGTTTTTCAACACCAACACAAGTGCGAAAAGTGGTTTTTCAACACTAACACAAGTGCGAAAAGTGGTTTTTCCACACTAATACAAGTGCAAAAGTGGTTTCCTGCACAAACACAAGTGCGAAAAGTGGTTTTTCAACACTAACACAAGTGTGAAAAGTGGTTTTTCAACACTAACACAGGTGCGAAAAGTGTTTTTTCCACACTAATACAAGTGCAAAAGTGGTTTCCTGCACCAACACAAGTGCAAAAAGTGGTTTTTCAACACTAACACAAGTGCGAAAAGTGGTTTTTCAACACTAACACAAGTGCGAAAAGTGGTTTTTCAACACTAACACAAGTGCTAAAAGTGGTATTTCCACACTAATACAAGTGTAAAAGTGGTTTCCTGCACCAACACAAGTGCGAAAAGTGGTTTTTCAACATTAACACAAGTGCGAAAAGTGGTTTTTCAACACTATCACAAGTGCAAAAAGTGTTTTTTCCACACTAATACAAGTGCAAAAGTGGTTTCCTGCACCAACACAAGTGCGAAAAGTGGTTTTTCAACACTAACACAAGTGCGAAAAGTGGTTTTTCAACACTAACACAAGTGCGAAAAGTGGTTTTTCAACACTAACACAAGTGCGAAAAGTGGTTTTCCCACATGAATACAAGTGCAAAAGTGGTTTCCTGCACCAACACAAGTGCGAAAAGTGGTTTTTCAACACTAACACAAGTGCGTAAAGTGGTTTTTCAACACTATCACAAGTGCAAAAAGTGTTTTTTCCACACTAATATAAGTGCAAAAGTGGTTTCCTGCACCAGCACAAGTGCGAAAAGTGTTTTTTCAACACTAACACAAGTGCGAAAAGTGGTTTTTCAACACTATCACAAGTGCAAAAAGTGTTTTTTCCACACTAATACAAGTGCAAAAGTGGTTTCCTGCACCAACACAAGTGCGAAAAGTGGTTTTTCAACACTAACACAAGTGCGAAAAGTGGTTTTTCAACACTAACACAAGTGCGAAAAGTGGTTTTTCAACACTAACACAAGTGCAAAAAGTGTTTTTTCCACACTAATACAAGTGCAAAAGTGGTTTCCTGCACCAACACAAGTGCTAAAAGTGGTTTTTCAACACTAACACAAGTGCGAAAAGTGGTTTTTCAACACTAATACAAGTGCAAAAGTGGTTTCCTGCACCAACAGAAGTGCGAAAAGTGGTTTTTCAACACTAACACAAGTGCGAAAAGTGGTTTTTCAACACTAACACAAGTGCGAAAAGTGGTTTTTCCACACTAATACAAGTGCAAAAGTGGTTTCCTGCACCAACACAAGTGCGAAAAGTGGTTTTTCAACACTAACACAAGTGCGAAAAGTGGTTTTTCAACACTAACACAAGTGCGAAAAGTGTTTTTTCCACACTAATACAAGTGCAAAAGTGGTTTCCTGCAACAACACAAGTGCAAAAAGTGGTTTTTCAACACTAACACAAGTGCGAAAAGTGGTTTTTCAACACTAACACAAGTGCGAAAAGTGGTTTTTCATCACTAACACAAGTGCGAAAAGTGGTTTTTCAACACTAACACAAGTGCAAAAAGTGGTTTTTCCACACTAATACAAGTGCAAAAGTGGTTTCCTGCACCAACACAAGTGCGAAAAGTGGTTTTTCAACACTAACACAAGTGCGAAAAGTGTTTTTCAACACTAACACAAGTGCGAAAAGTGGTTTTTCCACACTAATACAAGTGCAAAAGTGGTTCCTGCACCAACACAAGTGCGAAAAGTGGTTTTTCAACACTAACAAAAGTGCGAAAAGTGCTTTTTCAACACTATCACAAGTGCAAAAAGTGTTTTTTCCACACTAATACAAGTGCAAAAGTGGTTTCCTGCACCAACACAAGTGCGAAAAGTGGTTTTTCAACACTATCACAAGTGCAAAAAGTGGTTTTTCAACACTAACACAAGTGCGAAAAGTGGTTTCCTGCACTAACACAAGTGCAAAAGTGGTTTTTCAACACTATCACAAGTGCGAAAAGTGGTTTTTCAACACTATCACAAGTGCAAAAAGTGTTTTTTCCACACTAATACAAGTGCAAAAGTGGTTTCCTGCACCAACACAAGTGCGAAAAGTGGTTTTTCAACACTAACACAAGTGCGAAAAGTGGTTTTTCAACACTAACACAAGTGCAAAAAGTGGTTTTTTCCACACTAATACAAGTGCAAAAGTGGTTTCCTGCACCAACACAAGTGCGAAAAGTGGTTTTTCAACACTAACACAAGTGCGAAAAGTGGTTTTTCAACACTAACACAAGTGCGAAAAGTGGTTTTTCAACACTAACACAAGTGCGAAAAGTGGTTTTTCAACACTAACACAAGTGCGAAAAGTGGTTTTTCAACACTAATACAAGTGTAAAAGTGGTTTCCTGCACCAACACAAGTGCGGAAAGTGGTTTTTCAACACTAACACAAGTGTAAAAAGTGGTTTTTCAACACTATCACAAGTACAAAAAGTGGTTTTTCCACACTAATACAAGTGCAAAAGTGGTTTCCTGCACCAACACAAGTGCGAAAAGTGGTTTTTCAACACTAATACAAGTGCGAAAAGTGGTTTTTCAACACTAACCCAAGTGCGAAAAGTGGTTTTTCCACACTAACACAAGTGCAAAAAGTGGTTTTTCCACTCTAATACAAGTGCAAAAGTGGTTTCCTGCACCAACACAATTGCGAAAAGTGGTTTTTCAACACTAACACAAGTGCGAAAAGTGGTTTTTCAACACTATCACATGTGCAAAAAGTGTTTTTTCCACACTAATACAAGTGCAAAAGTGGTTTCCTGCACCAACACAAGTGCGAAAAGTGGTTTATCAACAGTAACACAAGTGCGAAAAGTGGTTTTTCCACACTAATACAAGTGCAAAAGTGGTTTCCTGCACCAACACAAGTGCAAAAAGTGGTTTTTCAACACTAACACAAGTGCGAAAAGTGGTTTTTCAACACTAACACAAGTGCGAAAAGTGGTTTTTCAACACTAACACAAGTGTGAAAAGTGGTTTTTCAACACTAACACAAGTGCGAAAAGTGGTTTTTCAACACTATCACATGTGCAAAAAGTGTTTTTTCCACACTAATACAAGTGCAAAAGTGGTTTCCTGCACCAACACAAGTGCGAAAAGTGGTTTTTCAACAGTAACACAAGTGCGAAAAGTGGTTTTTCCACACTAATACAAGTGCAAAAGTGGTTTCCTGCACCAACACAAGTGCGAAAAGTGGTTTTTCAACACTAACACAAGTGCGAAAAGTGGGTTTTCCACACTAATACAAGTGCAAAAGTGGTTTCCTGCATCAACACAAGTGCGAAAAGTGGTTTTTCAACACTAACACAAGTGTGAAAAGTAGTTTTTCAACACTATCACAAGTGCGAAAAGTGGTTTTTCAACACTAACACAAGTGCGAAAAGTGGTTTCCTGCACTAACACAAGTGCAAAAGTGGTTTTTCAACACTATCACAAGTGCGAAAAGTGGTTTTTCAACACTATCACAAGTGCAAAAAGTGTTTTTCCACACTAATACAAGTGCAAAAGTGGTTTCCTGCACCAACACAAGTGCGAAAAGTGGTTTTTCAACACTAACACAAGTGCGAAAAGTGGTTTTTCAACACTAACACAAGTGCAAAAAGTGGTTTTTTTCCACACTAATACAAGTGCAAAAGTGGTTTCCTGCACCAACACAAGTGCGAAAAGTGGTTTTTCAACACTAACACAAGTGCGAAAAGTGGTTTTTCAACACTAACACAAGTGCAAAAAGTGTTTTTTCCACACTAATACAAGTGCAAAAGTGGTTTCCTGCACCAACACAAGTGCGAAAAGTGGTTTTTCAACACTAACACAAGTGCGAAAAGTGGTTTTTCAACACTATCACAAGTGCAAAAAGTGGTTTTTCAACACTAACACAAGTGCGAAAAGTGGTTTTTCAACACTAACACAAGTGCGAAAAGTGGTTTTTCAACCCTAACACAAGTGCGAAAAGTGGTTTTTCAACACTAACACAAGTGCGAAAAGTGGTTTTTCAACACTATCACAAGTGCAAAAAGTGTTTTTTCCACACTAATACAAGTGCAAAAGTGGTTTCCTGCACCAACACAAGTGCAAAAAGTGGTTTTTCCACACTAATACAAGTGCAAAAGTGGTTTCCTGCATCAACACAAGTGCGAAAAGTGGTTTTTCAACACTAACACAAGTGCGAAAAGTGGTTTTTCAACACTATCACAAGTGCAAAAAGTGTTTTTTCCACACTAATACAAGTGCAAAAGTGGTTTCCTGCACCAACACATGTGTGAAAAGTGGTTTTTCAACACTATCACAAGTGCGAAAAGTGGTTTTTCAACACTAACTCAAGTGCGAAAGTGGTTTTTCAACACTAACACAAGTGCGAAAAGTGGTTTTTCCACACTAATAAAAGTGCAAAAGTGGTTTCCTGCACCAACACAAGGGCGAAAAGTGGTTTTTCAACACTAACACAAGTGCGAAAAGTGGTTTTTCAACACTATCACAAGTGCAAAAAGTGTTTTTTCCACACTAATACAAGTGCAAAAGTGGTTTCCTGCACCAACACAAGTGCGAAAAGTGGTTTTTCAACACTAACACAAGTGCGAAAAGTGGTTTTTCAACACTAATACAATTGCAAAAGTGGTTTCCTGCACCAACACAAATGCGAAAAGTGGTTTTTCAACACTAACACAAGTGCGAAAAGTGGTTTTTCCACACTAATACAATTGCAAAAGTGGTTTCCTGCACCAACACAAATGCGAAAAGTGGTTTTTCAACACTAACACAAGTGCGAAAAGTGGTTTTTTCCACACTAATACAATTGCAAAAGTGGTTTCCTGCACCAACACAAGTGCGAAAAGTGGTTTTTCGACACTAACACAAGTGCGAAAAGTGGTTTTCAACACTATCACAAGTGCAAAAAGTGTTTTTTCCACACTAATACAAGTGCAAAAGTGGTTTCCTGCACCAACACAAGTGCGAAAAGTGGTTTTTCAACACTAACACAAGTGCGAAAAGTGGTTTTTCAACACTAACACAAGTGCGAAAAGTGTTTTTTCCACACTAATACAAGTGCAAAAGTGGTTTCCTGCACCAACACAAGTGCGAAAAGTGGTTTTTCAACACTAACACAAGTGCGAAAAGTGGTTTTTCAACACCAACACAAGTGCGAAAAGTGGTTTTTCAACACTAACACAAGTGCGAAAAGTGGTTTTTCCACACTAATACAAGTGCAAAAGTGGTTTCCTGCACAAACACAAGTGCGAAAAGTGGTTTTTCAACACTAACACAAGTGTGAAAAGTGGTTTTTCAACACTAACACAGGTGCGAAAAGTGTTTTTTCCACACTAATACAAGTGCAAAAGTGGTTTCCTGCACCAACACAAGTGCAAAAAGTGGTTTTTCAACACTAACACAAGTGCGAAAAGTGGTTTTTCAACACTAACACAAGTGCGAAAAGTGGTTTTTCAACACTAACACAAGTGCTAAAAGTGGTATTTCCACACTAATACAAGTGTAAAAGTGGTTTCCTGCACCAACACAAGTGCGAAAAGTGGTTTTTCAACATTAACACAAGTGCGAAAAGTGGTTTTTCAACACTATCACAAGTGCAAAAAGTGTTTTTTCCACACTAATACAAGTGCAAAAGTGGTTTCCTGCACCAACACAAGTGCGAAAAGTGGTTTTTCAACACTAACACAAGTGCGAAAAGTGGTTTTTCAACACTAACACAAGTGCGAAAAGTGGTTTTTCAACACTAACACAAGTGCGAAAAGTGGTTTTCCCACATGAATACAAGTGCAAAAGTGGTTTCCTGCACCAACACAAGTGCGAAAAGTGGTTTTTCAACACTAACACAAGTGCGTAAAGTGGTTTTTCAACACTATCACAAGTGCAAAAAGTGTTTTTTCCACACTAATATAAGTGCAAAAGTGGTTTCCTGCACCAGCACAAGTGCGAAAAGTGTTTTTTCAACACTAACACAAGTGCGAAAAGTGGTTTTTCAACACTATCACAAGTGCAAAAAGTGTTTTTTCCACACTAATACAAGTGCAAAAGTGGTTTCCTGCACCAACACAAGTGCGAAAAGTGGTTTTTCAACACTAACACAAGTGCGAAAAGTGGTTTTTCAACACTAACACAAGTGCGAAAAGTGGTTTTTCAACACTAACACAAGTGCAAAAAGTGTTTTTTCCACACTAATACAAGTGCAAAAGTGGTTTCCTGCACCAACACAAGTGCTAAAAGTGGTTTTTCAACACTAACACAAGTGCGAAAAGTGGTTTTTCAACACTAATACAAGTGCAAAAGTGGTTTCCTGCACCAACAGAAGTGCGAAAAGTGGTTTTTCAACACTAACACAAGTGCGAAAAGTGGTTTTTCAACACTAACACAAGTGCGAAAAGTGGTTTTTCCACACTAATACAAGTGCAAAAGTGGTTTCCTGCACCAACACAAGTGCGAAAAGTGGTTTTTCAACACTAACACAAGTGCGAAAAGTGGTTTTTCAACACTAACACAAGTGCGAAAAGTGTTTTTTCCACACTAATACAAGTGCAAAAGTGGTTTCCTGCAACAACACAAGTGCAAAAAGTGGTTTTTCAACACTAACACAAGTGCGAAAAGTGGTTTTTCAACACTAACACAAGTGCGAAAAGTGGTTTTTCATCACTAACACAAGTGCGAAAAGTGGTTTTTCAACACTAACACAAGTGCAAAAAGTGGTTTTTCCACACTAATACAAGTGCAAAAGTGGTTTCCTGCACCAACACAAGTGCGAAAAGTGGTTTTTCAACACTAACACAAGTGCGAAAAGTGTTTTTCAACACTAACACAAGTGCGAAAAGTGGTTTTTCCACACTAATACAAGTGCAAAAGTGGTTCCTGCACCAACACAAGTGCGAAAAGTGGTTTTTCAACACTAACAAAAGTGCGAAAAGTGCTTTTTCAACACTATCACAAGTGCAAAAAGTGTTTTTTCCACACTAATACAAGTGCAAAAGTGGTTTCCTGCACCAACACAAGTGCGAAAAGTGGTTTTTCAACACTATCACAAGTGCAAAAAGTGGTTTTTCAACACTAACACAAGTGCGAAAAGTGGTTTCCTGCACTAACACAAGTGCAAAAGTGGTTTTTCAACACTATCACAAGTGCGAAAAGTGGTTTTTCAACACTATCACAAGTGCAAAAAGTGTTTTTTCCACACTAATACAAGTGCAAAAGTGGTTTCCTGCACCAACACAAGTGCGAAAAGTGGTTTTTCAACACTAACACAAGTGCGAAAAGTGGTTTTTCAACACTAACACAAGTGCAAAAAGTGGTTTTTTCCACACTAATACAAGTGCAAAAGTGGTTTCCTGCACCAACACAAGTGCGAAAAGTGGTTTTTCAACACTAACACAAGTGCGAAAAGTGGTTTTTCAACACTAACACAAGTGCGAAAAGTGGTTTTTCAACACTAACACAAGTGCGAAAAGTGGTTTTTCAACACTAACACAAGTGCGAAAAGTGGTTTTTCAACACTAATACAAGTGTAAAAGTGGTTTCCTGCACCAACACAAGTGCGGAAAGTGGTTTTTCAACACTAACACAAGTGTAAAAAGTGGTTTTTCAACACTATCACAAGTACAAAAAGTGGTTTTTCCACACTAATACAAGTGCAAAAGTGGTTTCCTGCACCAACACAAGTGCGAAAAGTGGTTTTTCAACACTAATACAAGTGCGAAAAGTGGTTTTTCAACACTAACCCAAGTGCGAAAAGTGGTTTTTCCACACTAACACAAGTGCAAAAAGTGGTTTTTCCACTCTAATACAAGTGCAAAAGTGGTTTCCTGCACCAACACAATTGCGAAAAGTGGTTTTTCAACACTAACACAAGTGCGAAAAGTGGTTTTTCAACACTATCACATGTGCAAAAAGTGTTTTTTCCACACTAATACAAGTGCAAAAGTGGTTTCCTGCACCAACACAAGTGCGAAAAGTGGTTTATCAACAGTAACACAAGTGCGAAAAGTGGTTTTTCCACACTAATACAAGTGCAAAAGTGGTTTCCTGCACCAACACAAGTGCAAAAAGTGGTTTTTCAACACTAACACAAGTGCGAAAAGTGGTTTTTCAACACTAACACAAGTGCGAAAAGTGGTTTTTCAACACTAACACAAGTGTGAAAAGTGGTTTTTCAACACTAACACAAGTGCGAAAAGTGGTTTTTCAACACTATCACATGTGCAAAAAGTGTTTTTTCCACACTAATACAAGTGCAAAAGTGGTTTCCTGCACCAACACAAGTGCGAAAAGTGGTTTTTCAACAGTAACACAAGTGCGAAAAGTGGTTTTTCCACACTAATACAAGTGCAAAAGTGGTTTCCTGCACCAACACAAGTGCGAAAAGTGGTTTTTCAACACTAACACAAGTGCGAAAAGTGGGTTTTCCACACTAATACAAGTGCAAAAGTGGTTTCCTGCATCAACACAAGTGCGAAAAGTGGTTTTTCAACACTAACACAAGTGTGAAAAGTAGTTTTTCAACACTATCACAAGTGCGAAAAGTGGTTTTTCAACACTAACACAAGTGCGAAAAGTGGTTTCCTGCACTAACACAAGTGCAAAAGTGGTTTTTCAACACTATCACAAGTGCGAAAAGTGGTTTTTCAACACTATCACAAGTGCAAAAAGTGTTTTTCCACACTAATACAAGTGCAAAAGTGGTTTCCTGCACCAACACAAGTGCGAAAAGTGGTTTTTCAACACTAACACAAGTGCGAAAAGTGGTTTTTCAACACTAACACAAGTGCAAAAAGTGGTTTTTTTCCACACTAATACAAGTGCAAAAGTGGTTTCCTGCACCAACACAAGTGCGAAAAGTGGTTTTTCAACACTAACACAAGTGCGAAAAGTGGTTTTTCAACACTAACACAAGTGCGAAAAGTGGTTTTCAACACTATCACAAGTGCAAAAAGTGTTTTTTCCGCACTAATACAAGTGCAAAAGTGGTTTTCCTGCACCAACACAAGTGCGAAAAGTGGTTTTTCAACACTAACACAAGTGCGAAAAGTGGTTTTTCCACACTAATACATGTGCAAAAGTGGTTTCCTGCACCAACACAAGTGCGAAAAGTGGTTTTTCAACACTAACACAAATGCGAAAAGTGGTTTTTCAACACTAACACAAGTGCGAAAAGTGGTTTTTCAACACTAACACAAGTGCGAAAAGTGGTTTTTCAACACTAACACAAGTGCGAAAAGTGGTTTTTCAACACTATCACAAGTGCAAAAAGTGGTTTTTCCACACTAATACAAGTGCAAAAGTGGTTTCCTGCACCAACACAAGTGCGAAAAGTGGTTTTTCAACACTAACACAAGTGCGAAAAGTGGTTTTTCAACACTAACACAAGTGTGAAAAGTGATTTTTCAACACTAACACAGGTGCGAAAAGTGTTTTTTCCACACTAATACAAGTGCAAAAGTGGTTTCCTGCACCAACACAAGTGTGAAAAGTGGTTTTTCAACACTAACACAAGTGCAAAAAGTGGTTTTTCCACACTAATACAAGTGCAAAAGTGGTTTCCTGCACCAACACAAGTGCGAAAAGTGGTTTTTCAACACTAACACAAGTGCGAAAAGTGTTTTTCAACACTAACACAAGTGCGAAAAGTGGTTTTTCCACACTAATACAAGTGCAAAAGTGGTTGCCTGCACCAACAGAAGTGCAAAAAGTGGTTTTTCAACACTAACACAAGTGCGAAAAGTGGTTTATCAACACTATCACAAGTGCAAAAAGTGTTTTTTCCACACTAATACAAGTGCAAAAGTGGTTTCCTGCACCAACACAAGTGCGAAAAGTGGTTTTTCAACACTAACACAAGTGCGAAAAGTGGTTTTTCAACACTAACACAAGTGCGAAAAGTGTTTTTTCCACACTAATACAAGTGCAAAAGTGGTTCCTGCACCAACACAAGTGCGAAAAGTGGTTTTTCAACACTAACAAAAGTGCGAAAAGTGCTTTTTCAACACTATCACAAGTGCAAAAAGTGTTTTTTCCACACTAATACAAGTGCAAAAGTGGTTTCCTGCACCAACACAAGTGCGAAAAGTGGTTTTTCAACACTATCACAAGTGCGAAAAGTGGTTTTTCAACACTAACACAAGTACGAAAAGTGGTTTCCTGCACTAACACAAGTGCAAAAGTGGTTTTTCAACACTATCACAAGTGCGAAAAGTGGTTTTTCAACACTATCACAAGTGCAAAAAGTGTTTTTTCCACACTAATACAAGTGCAAAAGTGGTCTCCTGCACCAACACAAGTGCGAAAAGTGGTTTTTCAACACTAACACAAGTGCGAAAAGTGGTTTTTCAACACTAACACAAATGCAAAAAGTGGTTTTTTCCACACTAATACAAGTGCAAAAGTGGTTTCCTGCACCAACACAAGTGCGAAAAGTGGTTTTTCAACACTAACACAAGTGCGAAAAGTGGTTTTTCAACACTAACACAAGTGCGAAAAGTGGTTTTTCAACACTATCACAAGTGCAAAAAGTGTTTTTTCCCCACTAATACAAGTGCAAAAGTGGTTTTCCTGCACCAACACAAGTGCGAAAAGTGGTTTTTCAACACTAACACAAGTGCGAAAAGTGGTTTTTCCACACTAATACAAGTGCAAAAGTGGTTTTCTGCACCAACACAAGTGCGAAAAGTGGTTTTTCAACACTAACACAAGTGCGAAAAGTGGTTTTTCAACACTAACACAAGTGCGAAAAGTGGTTTTTCAACACTAACACAAGTGCGAAAAGTGGTTTTTCAACACTAACACAAGTGCGAAAAGTGGTTTTTCAACACTAATACAAGTGTGAAAGTGGTTTCCTGCACCAACACAAGTGCGGAAAGTGGTTTTTCAACACTAACACAAGTGTGAAAAGTGGTTTTTCAACACTATCACAAGTGCAAAAAGTGGTTTTTCCACACTAATACAAGTGCAAAAGTGGTTTCCTGCACCAACACAAATGCGAAAAGTGGTTTTTCAACACTAATACAAGTGCGAAAAGTGGTTTTTCAACACTAACCCAAGTGCGAAAAGTGGTTTTTCCACACTAACACAAGTGCAACAAGTGGTTTTTCCACTCTAATACAAGTGCAAAAGTGGTTTCCTGCACCAACACAATTGCGAAAAGTGGTTTTTCAACACTAACACAAGTGCGAAAAGTGGTTTTTCAACACTATCACATGTGCAAAAAGTGTTTTTTCCACACTAATACAAGTGCAAAAGTGGTTTCCTGCACCAACACAAGTGCAAAAAGTGGTTTTTCAACACTAACACAAGTGCGAAAAGTGGTTTTTCAACACTAACACAAGTGCGAAAAGTGGTTTTTCAACACTAACACAAGTGCTAAAAGTGGTTTTTCCACACTAATACAAGTGTAAAAGTGGTTTCCTGCACCAACACAAGTGCGAAAAGTGGTTTTTCAACATTAACACAAGTGCGAAAAGTGGTTTTTCAACACTATCACAAGTGCAAAAAGTGTTTTTTCCACACTAATACAAGTGCAAAAGTGGTTTCCTGCACCAACACAAGTGCGAAAAGTGGTTTTTCAACACTAACACAAGTGCGAAAAGTGGTTTTTCAACACTAACACAAGTGCGAAAAGTGGTTTTTCAACACTAACACAAGTGCGAAAAGTGGTTTTCCCACATGAATACAAGTGCAAAAGTGGTTTCCTGCACCAACACAAGTGCGAAAAGTGGTTTTTCAACACTAACACAAGTGCGTAAAGTGGTTTTTCAACACTATCACAAGTGCAAAAAGTGTTTTTTCCACACTAATATAAGTGCAAAAGTGGTTTCCTGCACCAACACAAGTGCGAAAAGTGGTTTTTCAACACTAACACAAGTGCGAAAAGTGGTTTTTCAACACTATCACAAGTGCAAAAAGTGTTTTTTCCAAACTAATACAAGTGCAAAAGTGGTTTCCTGCACCAACACAAGTGCGAAAAGTGGTTTTTCAACACTAACACAATTGCGAAAAGTGGTTTTTCAACACTAACACAAGTGCGAAAAGTGGTTTTTCAACACTATCACATGTGCAAAAAGTGTTTTTTCCACACTAATACAAGTGCAAAAGTGGTTTCCTGCACCAACACAAGTGCGAAAAGTGGTTTTTCAACACTAACACAAGTGCGAAAAGTGGTTTTTCAACACTAACACAAGTGCGAAAAGTGGTTTTTCAACACTATCACAAGTGCAAAAAGTGTTTTTTCCACACTAATACAAGTGCAAAAGCGGTTTCCTGCACCAACACAAGTGCAAAAAGTGGTTTTTCCACACAAATACAAGTGCAAAAGTGGTTTCCTGCATCAACACAAGTGCGAAAAGTGGTTTTTCAACACTAACACAAGTGCGAAAAGTGGTTTTTCAACACTAACACAAGTGCGAAAAGTGGTTTTTCAACACTAATACAAGTGCAAAAGTGGTTTCCTGCACCAACAGAAGTGCGAAAAGTGGTTTTTCAACACTAACACAAGTGCGAAAAGTGGTTTTTCAACACTAACACAAGTGCGAAAAGTGGTTTTTCCACACTAATACAAGTGCAAAAGTGGTTTCCTGCACCAACACAAGTGCGAAAAGTGGTTTTTCAACACTAACACAAGTGCGAAAAGTGGTTTTTCAACACTAACACAAGTGCGAAAAGTGTTTTTTCCACACTAATACAAGTGCAAAAGTGGTTTCCTGCAACAACACAAGTGCAAAAAGTGGTTTTTCAACACTAACACAAGTGCGAAAAGTGGTTTTTCAACACTAACACAAGTGCGAAAAGTGGTTTTTCATCACTAACACAAGTGCGAAAAGTGGTTTTTCAACACTAACACAAGTGCAAAAAGTGGTTTTTCCACACTAATACAAGTGCAAAAGTGGTTTCCTGCACCAACACAAGTGCGAAAAGTGGTTTTTCAACACTAACACAAGTGCGAAAAGTGTTTTTCAACACTAACACAAGTGCGAAAAGTGGTTTTTCCACACTAATACAAGTGCAAAAGTGGTTGCCTGCACCAACAGAAGTGCAAAAAGTGGTTTTTCAACACTAACACAAGTGCGAAAAGTGGTTTATCAACACTATCACAAGTGCAAAAAGTGTTTTTTCCACACTAATACAAGTGCAAAAGTGGTTTCCTGCACCAACACAAGTGCGAAAAGTGGTTTTTCAACACTAACACAAGTGCGAAAAGTGGTTTTTCAACACTAACACAAGTGTGAAAAGTGTTTTTTCCACACTAATACAAGTGCAAAAGTGGTTCCTGCACCAACACAAGTGCGAAAAGTGGTTTTTCAACACTAACAAAAGTGCGAAAAGTGCTTTTTCAACACTATCACAAGTGCAAAAAGTGTTTTTTCCACACTAATACAAGTGCAAAAGTGGTTTCCTGCACCAACACAAGTGCGAAAAGTGGTTTTTCAACACTATCACAAGTGCGAAAAGTGGTTTTTCAACACTAACACAAGTGCGAAAAGTGGTTTCCTGCACTAACACAAGTGCAAAAGTGGTTTTTCAACACTATCACAAGTGCGAAAAGTGGTTTTTCAACACTATCACAAGTGCAAAAAGTGTTTTTTCCACACTAATACAAGTGCAAAAGTGGTTTCCTGCACCAACACAAGTGCGAAAAGTGGTTTTTCAACACTAACACAAGTGCGAAAAGTGGTTTTTCAACACTAACACAAGTGCAAAAAGTGGTTTTTTCCACACTAATACAAGTGCAAAAGTGGTTTCCTGCACCAACACAAGTGCGAAAAGTGGTTTTTCAACACTAACACAAGTGCGAAAAGTGGTTTTTCAACACTAACACAAGTGCGAAAAGTGGTTTTTCAACACTATCACAAGTGCAAAAAGTGTTTTTTCCCCACTAATACAAGTGCAAAAGTGGTTTTCCTGCACCGACACAAGTGCGAAAAGTGGTTTTTCAACACTAACACAAGTGCGAAAAGTGGTTTTTCCACACTAATACAAGTGCAAAAGTGGTTTTCTGCACCAACACAAGTGCGAAAAGTGGTTTTTCAACACTAACACAAGTGCGAAAAGTGGTTTTTCAACACTAACACAAGTGCGAAAAGTGGTTTTTCAACACTAACACAAGTGCGAAAAGTGGTTTTTCAACACTAACACAAGTGCGAAAAGTGGTTTTTCAACACTAATACAAGTGTAAAAGTGGTTTCCTGCACCAACACAAGTGCGGAAAGTGGTTTTTCAACACTAACACAAGTGTAAAAAGTGGTTTTTCAACACTATCACAAGTGCAAAAAGTGGTTTTTCCACACTAATACAAGTGCAAAAGTGGTTTCCTGCACCAACACAAGTGCGAAAAGTGGTTTTTCAACACTAATACAAGTGCGAAAAGTGGTTTTTCAACACTAACCCAAGTGCGAAAAGTGGTTTTTCCACACTAACACAAGTGCAAAAAGTGGTTTTTCCACTCTAATACAAGTGCAAAAGTGGTTTCCTGCACCAACACAATTGCGAAAAGTGGTTTTTCAACACTAACACAAGTGCGAAAAGTGGTTTTTCAACACTATCACATGTGCAAAAAGTGTTTTTTCCACACTAATACAAGTGCAAAAGTGGTTTCCTGCACCAACACAAGTGCGAAGTGGTTTTTCAACAGTAACACAAGTGCGAAAAGTGGTTTTTCCACACTAATACAAGTGCAAAAGTGGTTTCCTGCACCAACACAAGTGCAAAAAGTGGTTTTTCAACACTAACACAAGTGCGAAAAGTGGTTTTTCAACACTAACACAAGTGCGAAAAGTGGTTTTTCAACACTAACACAAGTGTGAAAAGTGGTTTTTCAACACTAACACAAGTGCGAAAAGTGGTTTTTCAACACTATCACATGTGCAAAAAGTGTTTTTTCCACACTAATACAAGTGCAAAAGTGGTTTCCTGCACCAACACAAGTGCGAAAAGTGGTTTTTCAACAGTAACACAAGTGCGAAAAGTGGTTTTTCCACACTAATACAAGTGCAAAAGTGGTTTCCTGCACCAACACAAGTGCGAAAAGTGGTTTTTCAACACTAACACAAGTGCGAAAAGTGGGTTTTCCACACTAATACAAGTGCAAAAGTGGTTTCCTGCATCAACACAAGTGCGAAAAGTGGTTTTTCAACACTAACACAAGTGTGAAAAGTAGTTTTTCAACACTATCACAAGTGCGAAAAGTGGTTTTTCAACACTAACACAAGTGCGAAAAGTGGTTTCCTGCACTAACACAAGTGCAAAAGTGGTTTTTCAACACTATCACAAGTGCGAAAAGTGGTTTTTCAACACTATCACAAGTGCAAAAAGTGTTTTTCCACACTAATACAAGTGCAAAAGTGGTTTCCTGCACCAACACAAGTGCGAAAAGTGGTTTTTCAACACTAACACAAGTGCGAAAAGTGGTTTTTCAACACTAACACAAGTGCAAAAAGTGGTTTTTTTCCACACTAATACAAGTGCAAAAGTGGTTTCCTGCACCAACACAAGTGCGAAAAGTGGTTTTTCAACACTAACACAAGTGCGAAAAGTGGTTTTTCAACACTAACACAAGTGCGAAAAGTGGTTTTCAACACTATCACAAGTGCAAAAAGTGTTTTTTCCGCACTAATACAAGTGCAAAAGTGGTTTTCCTGCACCAACACAAGTGCGAAAAGTGGTTTTTCAACACTAACACAAGTGCGAAAAGTGGTTTTTCCACACTAATACATGTGCAAAAGTGGTTTCCTGCACCAACACAAGTGCGAAAAGTGGTTTTTCAACACTAACACAAGTGCGAAAAGTGGTTTTTCAACACTAACACAAGTGCGAAAAGTGGTTTTTCAACACTAACACAAGTGCGAAAAGTGGTTTTTAAACACTAACACAAGTGCGAAAAGTGGTTTTTCAACACTATCACAAGTGCAAAAAGTGGTTTTTCCACACTAATACAAGTGCAAAAGTGGTTTCCTGCACCAACACAAATGCGAAAAGTGGTTTTTCAACACTAACACAAGTGCGAAAAGTGGTTTTTCAACACTAACACAAGTGTGAAAAGTGGTTTTTCAACACTAACACAGGTGCGAAAAGTGTTTTTTCCACACTAATACAAGTGCAAAAGTGGTTTCCTGCACCAACACAAGTGTGAAAAGTGGTTTTTCAACACTAACACAAGTGCAAAAAGTGGTTTTTCCACACTAATACAAGTGCAAAAGTGGTTTCCTGCACCAACACAAGTGCGAAAAGTGGTTTTTCAACACTAACACAAGTGCGAAAAGTGTTTTTCAACACTAACACAAGTGCGAAAAGTGGTTTTTCCACACTAATACAAGTGCAAAAGTGGTTGCCTGCACCAACAGAAGTGCAAAAAGTGGTTTTTCAACACTAACACAAGTGCGAAAAGTGGTTTATCAACACTATCACAAGTGCAAAAAGTGTTTTTTCCACACTAATACAAGTGCAAAAGTGGTTTCCTGCACCAACACAAGTGCGAAAAGTGGTTTTTCAACACTAACACAAGTGCGAAAAGTGGTTTTTCAACACTAACACAAGTGCGAAAAGTGTTTTTTCCACACTAATACAAGTGCAAAAGTGGTTCCTGCACCAACACAAGTGCGAAAAGTGGTTTTTCAACACTAACAAAAGTGCGAAAAGTGCTTTTTCAACACTATCACAAGTGCAAAAAGTGTTTTTTCCACACTAATACAAGTGCAAAAGTGGTTTCCTGCACCAACACAAGTGCGAAAAGTGGTTTTTCAACACTATCACAAGTGCGAAAAGTGGTTTTTCAACACTAACACAAGTGCAAAAAGTGGTTTCCTGCACTAACACAAGTGCAAAAGTGGTTTTTCAACACTATCACAAGTGCGAAAAGTGGTTTTCAACACTATCACAAGTGCAAAAAGTGTTTTTTCCACACTAATACAAGTGCAAAAGTGGTCTCCTGCACCAACACAAGTGCGAAAAGTGGTTTTTCAACACTAACACAAGTGCGAAAAGTGGTTTTTCAACACTAACACAAATGCAAAAAGTGGTTTTTTCCACACTAATACAAGTGCAAAAGTGGTTTCCTGCACCAACACAAGTGCGAAAAGTGGTTTTTCAACACTAACACAAGTGCGAAAAGTGGTTTTTCAACACTAACACAAGTGCGAAAAGTGGTTTTTCAACACTATCACAAGTGCAAAAAGTGTTTTTTCCCCACTAATACAAGTGCAAAAGTGGTTTTCCTGCACCAACACAAGTGCGAAAAGTGGTTTTTCAACACTAACACAAGTGCGAAAAGTGGTTTTCCACACTAATACAAGTGCAAAAGTGGTTTTCTGCACCAACACAAGTGCGAAAAGTGGTTTTTCAACACTAACACAAGTGCGAAAAGTGGTTTTTCAACACTAACACAAGTGCGAAAAGTGGTTTTTCAACACTAACACAAGTGTGAAAAGTGGTTTTTCAACACTAACACAAGTGCGAAAAGTGGTTTTTCAACACTAATACAAGTGTGAAAGTGGTTTCCTGCACCAACACAAGTGCGGCAAGTGGTTTTTCAACACTAACACAAGTGTGAAAAGTGGTTTTTCAACACTATCACAAGTGCAAAAAGTGGTTTTTCCACACTAATACAAGTGCAAAAGTGGTTTCCTGCACCAACACAAGTGCGAAAAGTGGTTTTTCAACACTAATACAAGTGCGAAAAGTGGTTTTTCAACACTAACCCAAGTGCGAAAAGTGGTTTTTCCACACTAACACAAGTGCAAAAAGTGGTTTTTCCACTCTAATACAAGTGCAAAAGTGGTTTCCTGCACCAACACAATTGCGAAAAGTGGTTTTTCAACACTAACACAAGTGCGAAAAGTGGTTTTTCAACACTATCACATGTGCAAAAAGTGTTTTTCCACACTAATACAAGTGCAAAAGTGGTTTCCTGCACCAACACAAGTGCAAAAAGTGGTTTTTCAACACTAACACAAGTGCGAAAAGTGGTTTTTCAACACTAACACAAGTGCGAAAAGTGGTTTTTCAACACTAACACAAGTGCTAAAAGTGGTTTTTCCACACTAATACAAGTGTAAAAGTGGTTTCCTGCACCAACACAAGTGCGAAAAGTGGTTTTTCAACATTAACACAAGTGCGAAAAGTGGTTTTTCAACACTATCACAAGTGCAAAAAGTGTTTTTTCCACACTAATACAAGTGCAAAAGTGGTTTCCTGCACCAACACAAGTGCGAAAAGTGGTTTTTCAACACTAACACAAGTGCGAAAAGTGGTTTTTCAACACTAACACAAGTGCGAAAAGTGGTTTTTCAACACTAACACAAGTGCGAAAAGTGGTTTTTCAACACTAACACAAGTGCGAAAAGTGGTTTTCCCACATGAATACAAGTGCAAAAGTGGTTTCCTGCACCAACACAAGTGCGAAAAGTGGTTTTTCAACACTAACACAAGTGCGTAAAGTGGTTTTTCAACACTATCACAAGTGCAAAAAGTGTTTTTTCCACACTAATATAAGTGCAAAAGTGGTTTCCTGCACCAACACAAGTGCGAAAAGTGGTTTTTCAACACTAACACAAGTGCGAAAAGTGGTTTTTCAACACTATCACAAGTGCAAAAAGTGTTTTTTCCAAACTAATACAAGTGCAAAAGTGGTTTCCTGCACCAACACAAGTGCGAAAAGTGGTTTTTCAACACTAACACAATTGCGAAAAGTGGTTTTTCAACACTAACACAAGTGCGAAAAGTGGTTTTTCAACACTATCACATGTGCAAAAAGTGTTTTTTCCACACTAATACAAGTGCAAAAGTGGTTTCCTGCACCAACACAAGTGCGAAAAGTGGTTTTTCAACACTAACACAAGTGCGAAAAGTGGTTTTTCAACACTAACACAAGTGCGAAAAGTGGTTTTTCAACACTATCACAAGTGCAAAAAGTGTTTTTTCCACACTAATACAAGTGCAAAAGCGGTTTCCTGCACCAACACAAGTGCAAAAAGTGGTTTTTCCACACAAATACAAGTGCAAAAGTGGTTTCCTGCATCAACACAAGTGCGAAAAGTGGTTTTTCAACACTAACACAAGTGCGAAAAGTGGTTTTTCAACACTATCACAAGTGCAAAAAGTGTTTTTTCCACACTAATACAAGTGCAAAAGTGGTTTCCTGCACCAACACATGTGTGAAAAGTGGTTTTTCAACACTATCACAAGTGCGAAAAGTGGTTTTTCAACACTAACACAAGTGCGAAAAGTGGTTTTTCAACACTAATACAAGTGCAAAAGTGGTTTCCTGCACCAACACAAGTGCGAAAAGTGGTTTTTCAACACTAACACAAGTGCGAAAAGTGTTTTTTCCACACTAATACAAGTGCAAAAGTGGTTTCCTGCACCAACACAAGTGCGAAAAGTGGTTTTTCAACACTATCACAAGTGCGAAAAGTGGTTTTTCAACACTAACACAAGTGCGAAAAGTGGTTTCCTGCACTAACACAAGTGCAAAAGTGGTTTTTCAACACTATCACAAGTGCGAAAAGTGGTTTTTCAACACTATCACAAGTGCAAAAAGTGTTTTTTCCACACTAATACAAGTGCAAAAGTGGTTTCCTGCACCAACACAAGTGCGAAAAGTGGTTTTTCAACACTAACACAAGTGCGAAAAGTGGTTTTTCAACACTAACACAAGTGCAAAAAGTGGTTTTTTCCACACTAATACAAGTGCAAAAGTGGTTTCCTGCACCAACACAAGTGCGAAAAGTGGTTTTTCAACACTAACACAAGTGCGAAAAGTGGTTTTTCAACACTAACACAAGTGCGAAAAGTGGTTTTTCAACACTAACACAAGTGCGAAAAGTGGTTTTTCCACACTAATACAAGTGCAAAAGTGGTTTTCTGCACCAACACAAGTGCGAAAAGTGGTTTTTCAACACTAACACAAGTGCGAAAAGTGGTTTTTCAACACTAACACAAGTGCGAAAAGTGGTTTTTCCACACTAATACAAGTGCAAAAGTGGTTTTCTGCACCAACACAAGTGCGAAAAGTGGTTTTTCAACACTAACACAAGTGCGAAAAGTGGTTTTTCAACACTAACACAAGTGCGAAAAGTGGTTTTTCAACACTAACACAAGTGCGAAAAGTGGTTTTTCAACACTAACACAAGTGCGAAAAGTGGTTTTTCAACACTAATACAAGTGTGAAAGTGGTTTCCTGCACCAACACAAGTGCGGCAAGTGGTTTTTCAACACTAACACAAGTGTGAAAAGTGGTTTTTCAACACTATCACAAGTGCAAAAAGTGGTTTTTCCACACTAATACAAGTGCAAAAGTGGTTTCCTGCACCAACACAAGTGCGAAAAGTGGTTTTTCAACACTAATACAAGTGCGAAAAGTGGTTTTTCAACACTAACCCAAGTGCGAAAAGTGGTTTTTCCACACTAACACAAGTGCAAAAAGTGGTTTTTCCACTCTAATACAAGTGCAAAAGTGGTTTCCTGCACCAACACAATTGCGAAAAGTGGTTTTTCAACACTAACACAAGTGCGAAAAGTGGTTTTTCAACACTATCACATGTGCAAAAAGTGTTTTTCCACACTAATACAAGTGCAAAAGTGGTTTCCTGCACCAACACAAGTGCAAAAAGTGGTTTTTCAACACTAACACAAGTGCGAAAAGTGGTTTTTCAACACTAACACAAGTGCGAAAAGTGGTTTTTCAACACTAACACAAGTGCTAAAAGTGGTTTTTCCACACTAATACAAGTGTAAAAGTGGTTTCCTGCACCAACACAAGTGCGAAAAGTGGTTTTTCAACATTAACACAAGTGCGAAAAGTGGTTTTTCAACACTATCACAAGTGCAAAAAGTGTTTTTTCCACACTAATACAAGTGCAAAAGTGGTTTCCTGCACCAACACAAGTGCGAAAAGTGGTTTTTCAACACTAACACAAGTGCGAAAAGTGGTTTTTCAACACTAACACAAGTGCGAAAAGTGGTTTTTCAACACTAACACAAGTGCGAAAAGTGGTTTTTCAACACTAACACAAGTGCGAAAAGTGGTTTTCCAACATGAATACAAGTGCAAAAGTGGTTTCCTGCACCAACACAAGTGCGAAAAGTGGTTTTTCAACACTAACACAAGTGCGTAAAGTGGTTTTTCAACACTATCACAAGTGCAAAAAGTGTTTTTTCCACACTAATATAAGTGCAAAAGTGGTTTCCTGCACCAACACAAGTGCGAAAAGTGGTTTTTCAACACTAACACAAGTGCGAAAAGTGGTTTTTCAACACTATCACAAGTGCAAAAAGTGTTTTTTCCAAACTAATACAAGTGCAAAAGTGGTTTCCTGCACCAACACAAGTGCGAAAAGTGGTTTTTCAACACTAACACAATTGCGAAAAGTGGTTTTTCAACACTAACACAAGTGCGAAAAGTGGTTTTTCAACACTATCACATGTGCAAAAAGTGTTTTTTCCACACTAATACAAGTGCAAAAGTGGTTTCCTGCACCAACACAAGTGCGAAAAGTGGTTTTTCAACACTAACACAAGTGCGAAAAGTGGTTTTTCAACACTAACACAAGTGCGAAAAGTGGTTTTTCAACACTATCACAAGTGCAAAAAGTGTTTTTTCCACACTAATACAAGTGCAAAAGCGGTTTCCTGCACCAACACAAGTGCAAAAAGTGGTTTTTCCACACAAATACAAGTGCAAAAGTGGTTTCCTGCATCAACACAAGTGCGAAAAGTGGTTTTTCAACACTAACACAAGTGCGAAAAGTGGTTTTTCAACACTATCACAAGTGCAAAAAGTGTTTTTTCCACACTAATACAAGTGCAAAAGTGGTTTCCTGCACCAACACATGTGTGAAAAGTGGTTTTTCAACACTATCACAAGTGCGAAAAGTGGTTTTTCAACACTAACACAAGTGCGAAAAGTGGTTTTTCAACACTAATACAAGTGCAAAAGTGGTTTCCTGCACCAACACAAGTGCGAAAAGTGGTTTTTCAACACTAACACAAGTGCGAAAAGTATTTTTTCCACACTAATACAAGTGCAAAAGTGGTTCCTGCACCAACACAAGTGCGAAAAGTGGTTTTTCAACACTAACAAAAGTGCGAAAAGTGCTTTTTCAACACTATCACAAGTGCAAAAAGTGTTTTTTCCACACTAATACAAGTGCAAAAGTGGTTTCCTGCACCAACACAAGTGCGAAAAGTGGTTTTTCAACACTATCACAAGTGCGAAAAGTGGTTTTTCAACACTAACACAAGTGCGAAAAGTGGTTTCCTGCACTAACACAAGTGCAAAAGTGGTTTTTCAACACTATCACAAGTGCGAAAAGTGGTTTTTCAACACTATCACAAGTGCAAAAAGTGTTTTTTCCACACTAATACAAGTGCAAAAGTGGTTTCCTGCACCAACACAAGTGCGAAAAGTGGTTTTTCAACACTAACACAAGTGCGAAAAGTGGTTTTTCAACACTAACACAAGTGCAAAAAGTGGTTTTTTCCACACTAATACAAGTGCAAAAGTGGTTTCCTGCACCAACACAAGTGCGAAAAGTGGTTTTTCAACACTAACACAAGTGCGAAAAGTGGTTTTTCAACACTAACACAAGTGCGAAAAGTGGTTTTTCAACACTAACACAAGTGCGAAAAGTGGTTTTTCCACACTAATACAAGTGCAAAAGTGGTTTTCTGCACCAACACAAGTGCGAAAAGTGGTTTTTCAACACTAACACAAGTGCGAAAAGTGGTTTTTCAACACTAACACAAGTGCGAAAAGTGGTTTTTCAACACTAACACAAGTGCGAAAAGTGGTTTTTCAACACTAACACAAGTGCGAAAAGTGGTTTTTCAACACTAATACAAGTGTAAAAGTGGTTTCCTGCACCAACACAAGTGCGGAAAGTGGTTTTTCAACACTAACACAAGTGTAAAAAGTGGTTTTTCAACACTCTCACAAGTGCAAAAAGTGGTTTTTCCACACTAATACAAGTGCAAAAGTGGTTTCCTGCACCAACACAAGTGCGAAAAGTGGTTTTTCAACACTAATACAAGTGCGAAAAGTGGTTTTTCAACACTAACCCAAGTGCGAAAAGTGGTTTTTCCACACTAACACAAGTGCAAAAAGTGGTTTTTCCACTCTAATACAAGTGCAAAAGCGGTTTCCTGCACCAACACAATTGCGAAAAGTGGTTTTTCAACACTAACACAAGTGCGAAAAGTGGTTTTTCAACACTATCACATGTGCAAAAAGTGTTTTTTCCACACTAATACAAGTGCAAAAGTGGTTTCCTGCACCAACACAAGTGCGAAAAGTGGTTTTTCAACAGTAACACAAGTGCGAAAAGTGGTTTTTCCACACTAATACAAGTGCAAAAGTGGTTTCCTGCACCAACACAAGTGCAAAAAGTGGTTTTTCAACACTAACACAAGTGCGAAAAGTGGTTTTTCAACACTAACACAAGTGCGAAAAGTGGTTTTTCAACACTAACACAAGTGTGAAAAGTGGTTTTTCAACACTAACACAAGTGCGAAAAGTGGTTTTTCAACACTATCACATGTGCAAAAAGTGTTTTTTCCACACTAATACAAGTGCAAAAGTGGTTTCCTGCACCAACACAAGTGCGAAAAGTGGTTTTTCAACAGTAACACAAGTGTGAAAAGTGGTTTTTCCACACTAATACAAGTGCAAAAGTGGTTTCCTGCACCAACACAAGTGCGAAAAGTGGTTTTTCAACACTAACACAAGTGCGAAAAGTGGGTTTTCCACACTAATACAAGTGCAAAAGTGGTTTCCTGCATCAACACAAGTGCGAAAAGTGGTTTTTCAACACTAACACAAGTGTGAAAAGTAGTTTTTCAACACTATCACAAGTGCGAAAAGTGGTTTTTCAACACTAACACAAGTGCGAAAAGTGGTTTTTCCACACTAATACAAGTGCAAAAGTGGTTCCTGCACCAACACAAGTGCGAAAAGTGGTTTTTCAACACTAACACAAGTGCGAAAAGTGGTTTTTCAACACTAACACAAGTGCGAAAAGTGGTTTTCAACACTATCACAAGTGCAAAAAGTGTTTTTTTCCGCACTAATACAAGTGCAAAAGTGGTTTTCCTGCACCAACACAAGTGCGAAAAGTGGTTTTTCAACACTAACACAAGTGCGAAAAGTGGTTTTTCCACACTAATACATGTGCAAAAGTGGTTTCCTGCACCAACACAAGTGCGAAAAGTGGTTTTTCAACACTAACACAAGTGCGAAAAGTGGTTTTTCAACACTAACACAAGTGCGAAAAGTGGTTTTTCAACACTAACACAAGTGCGAAAAGTGGTTTTTCAACACTAACACAAGTGCGAAAAGTGGTTTTTCAACACTATCACAAGTGCAAAAAGTGGTTTTTCCACACTAATACAAGTGCAAAAGTGGTTTCCTGCACCAACACAAGTGCGAAAAGTGGTTTTTCAACACTAACACAAGTGCGAAAAGTGGTTTTTCAACACTAACACAAGTGCGAAAAGTGGTTTTCAACACTATCACAAGTGCAAAAAGTGTTTTTTCCGCACTAATACAAGTGCAAAAGTGGTTTTCCTGCACCAACACAAGTGCGAAAAGTGGTTTTTCAACACTAACACAAGTGCGAAAAGTGGTTTTTCCACACTAATACATGTGCAAAAGTGGTTTCCTGCACCAACACAAGTGCGAAAAGTGGTTTTTCAACACTAACACAAGTGCGAAAAGTGGTTTTTCAACACTAACACAAGTGCGAAAAGTGGTTTTTCAACACTAACACAAGTGCGAAAAGTGGTTTTTCAACACTAACACAAGTGCGAAAAGTGGTTTTTCAACACTATCACAAGTGCAAAAAGTGGTTTTTCCACACTAATACAAGTGCAAAAGTGGTTTCCTGCACCAACACAAGTGCGAAAAGTGGTTTTTCAACACTAACACAAGTGCGAAAAGTGGTTTTTCAACACTAACACAAGTGTGAAAAGTGGTTTTTCAACACTAACACAGGTGCGAAAAGTGTTTTTTCCACACTAATACAAGTGCAAAAGTGGTTTCCTGCACCAACACAAGTGTGAAAAGTGGTTTTTCAACACTAACACAAGTGCAAAAAGTGGTTTTTCCACACTAATACAAGTGCAAAAGTGGTTTCCTGCACCAACACAAGTGCGAAAAGTGGTTTTTCAACACTAACACAAGTGCGAAAAGTGTTTTTCAACACTAACACAAGTGCGAAAAGTGGTTTTTCCACACTAATACAAGTGCAAAAGTGGTTGCCTGCACCAACAGAAGTGCAAAAAGTGGTTTTTCAACACTAACACAAGTGCGAAAAGTGGTTTATCAACACTATCACAAGTGCAAAAAGTGTTTTTTCCACACTAATACAAGTGCAAAAGTGGTTTCCTGCACCAACACAAGTGCGAAAAGTGGTTTTTCAACACTAACACAAGTGCGAAAAGTGGTTTTTCAACACTAACACAAGTGTGAAAAGTGTTTTTTCCACAAAAATACAAGTGCAAAAGTGGTTCCTGCACCAACACAAGTGCGAAAAGTGGTTTTTCAACACTAACAAAAGTGCGAAAAGTGCTTTTTCAACACTATCACAAGTGCAAAAAGTGTTTTTTCCACACTAATACAAGTGCAAAAGTGGTTTCCTGCACCAACACAAGTGCGAAAAGTGGTTTTTCAACACTATCACAAGTGCGAAAAGTGGTTTTTCAACACTAACACAAGTGCGAAAAGTGGTTTCCTGCACTAACACAAGTGCAAAAGTGGTTTTTCAACAC